>NC_080166.1:135371792-135459292 GCF_950295315.1 Erinaceus europaeus | reverse complement strand
TATTATAAACTCTTAAAATATATATATATATATCGGATGAGACAAAATGATGGTGTATTTGCAAGAGTTCGGCTGTAGTTTCTGCAACTTTTTCAAGCATCTCTGGAGGAACTAAGCATCTCAGGGACTTGGAAGCCACTTTTCTGCTCTACCCACTAGAAAGCTCTTTCTGAAGGGAGATTAATCAACCCCCAATGGTTCTTCGCCATGTTTTTTTTTTTTTTTTCATCCCAGCCAGCTAAGATGCAAACCTCCATTCTGGGGAGTGGGTACTGGGTTTGTTTCTTTTACAAATTACTTTATGTCTTCTCCAGGAAATATTGAAGATTCTAGGAATGAACCCACATGGATGGGACCCAAATCCCTTGCCAAGGGCCCCCGAAGAGCGTCTTTTTCATAACAAAATTAAGCCAACATATAATTGTCATTTCTTTTATTCTCAAGGAAATTGGACATTAGCATGTGTATAACTGAGGCAAAATTCAGAGACATCAAAGACACAGCCTATATGTTTCTGTGCTCTTAATCTCATTGTCAAGAAGTACATGTGTTCTTACTCAAAACTGGTCTTTGCTTTACTTTTTTATTTTATTTTATTTTTATTTATGAATGAAAGGGAAATGCCTTTTATCCCTTGCCCCTGGCCCCCTGGCTTTAAAAAAAAAAAAGGAAAAAAAGAAAGAAAGAACCCTGCTTCCTTCATCTCTCAAATGACCGGAGGTATAGTTGTCAGCCTCTCTAGGGCCCTTGAACTGAACACATATTCTTTTAAAAATCATCAACACAGGGTCTGTTGCCAAGCGGAGAAAGCAATTCATCTCTTCATTCTCTAGAAAGTGGTTTCTTTGTTGCTCGGTTGGCATGGAGGTGAAGGGCCTGGAACTCAATATTGAGATGACAGTAAGAGAGCGACTACCGGATACACACTTTTTTTTTTTCCTTTTCTTTCTCCTTCCCACCCCCCAGAGTTAAAGCAAATACTCCCAGAAATGGCAGTCAGGATAGTCAAACATAAGCCTAGGAAATATTATAAGGTGGCTGGGTGGGTGACTCTTTTAAGAGATCAATAGGAAATGAGGTCTATTTGCTCTATTATCACAAAGTACACATAGACTTGCTTTCACAGCAATAATTTGCCAAAGCAGAAAAGTCAACTCAGAAATTCAACTGAAATTTATTGTGGAAAGTCTATACAAAAATGCATGTATGAATGCTAACTGATCTATAGGGAAATGTTGGGTCCTTTTTTTCTTTTTCTTTTAAAATATTTGTATTATCTTTATTTATTCGATAGAGACAGGCATAAAATGCTTAGAGATCAGGAGAAAGGAGGGAAGAGGTAGGGTTAGTTGTCTTTTTCTTTTTGCTTTTTCTTTCTTTGTTAGAGCATTGCTCAGTGTTCCCTTATGGTAGTGTGAGGGATTGAACCTAGGTCCTTGGATCCTTAGGCAAGAAAGTCTTTTTGCCCAGGTTCCAGATGCTAGTATGATGCCAGCCAGACTTCCCTGGACAGACAACCCCACTAATGTGTCCTGGAGCTCCACTTCCCCAGAGCCCTGCCCCACTAGGGAAAGAGAGAGACAGGCTGGGAGTATGGATCCACCTGCCAACACCCATGTCCAGCAGGGAAGCAATGACAGAAGCCAGACCTTCCACCTTCTGCACCCCATAATGACCCTGGGTCCATACTCCCAGAGGGATAGAGAATAGGAAAGCTATCAGGGGAGGGGATGGGATACAGAGATCTGGTGGTGGGAATTGTGTGAAATTGTACCCCTCTTATCCTATGGTTTTGTCGGTGTTTCCTTTTTATAAATAAACATAAAAAAAGATAATGTGTGGAATATTCTAACTGCCAAATTGTTTGTAGTAACCAAATCATCTTGATTTGTTTTAATATTACAATAAGACATTGGCTTAATGCACGTTGGTATACTTATACATTAGAAAATTATTTAGCAACACAATCCAATAAAGGTGTGTGTGACTGACTGTATATTTGTTAACTGCATATTAAATGGAAAGAGAGGGAGGGGGGCCGGGCGGCACACCTGGTTAAGCACACATAGTATGATGCACAAGGATCCTCTCAAGGACTTGAGTTCTAGCCCCTGGCTTCCTGCCTGCAGTGGGGATGCTTCACAACTGGTGAAGCAGGTCTACAGGTGTCTATCTTTCTTCTTACCTCTCTACCTCCCACCCCCTCTCAATTTCTCTCTGTTCTAACAAATAAAAATGGCAGGGGGGGAGGTGAAGAAAAAATATGGCCACCAGGAGTAGTGGAATTATAGCACCAGCACCAAGCCCCTGGAGGATGTGTGTGTGTGTGTGTGTGTGTGTGTGTGTGTGTGTGCGCGCGCATGTGTGTGTATGATTTTTCCCCCTCTGAGCTGGGGGCTTGATGCCTGCACTATAAATCCACAGCTTCTGGAGGACATTTTTTTTTTCCCATTTCGTTGTCATTGTTGTTGTTGGCTAGGACAGACAGAAATCGAGATAGCAGGGGAGGACACCTGCAGACCTGCTTCACTGCTTCTGAAGTGACCCCGCTGCAGGTGCCCAGCCGGGAGCTCAAAGCGGGCTCTTGAGCTTCCTGCCATGTGCGCTGAACCTGCTGCGCTCATGTCTGGCCCCAGAGGATGGGTATATATGGAAAAAGAACTTCATATTCAAAAGAGAATTTTGGGAAGATTCAACCTAACAATTAGCCTATCCTTGGAACTGGACTTTGGGTTTGAGATGGGGGCTATTTCCCTTACTTTATTCATTCTTGTATTTGAGGTGGTTTTTTTTTATGCTTTATGCAACCATCGTGGTTTGTAGACATGCCACAATACTACTCAGCATGTACACTTTTGCTACGACTTGGATGGAACTCAAGATAATCATTTTAAGTGAAATAAGTCAGAGGGAGAAGGACAAATACCAGATGAACCACTCACAGGTGGGGATTAAGAAACAAAGAAAAAAAAAACATGGTAAAATCTTAATTAGCTATGGTCTATTGCAGAAGATGCAAAAACTCAAAAGTCGGGGGATGGAGGGAGATGAAAATGGGCTAGGTGGCCCGGGAGTCCATGAAATCGATAAAATACTGGAGTTTCAAGAATGAGCGTCTCAGTTTGATCTCTGACATCATCACACGCTCCAGAATGATGCTCTGATTCTATTTCCTCTCTTTCTCATAGATACATTTTAAAAACAGATACAAAAAGAAACATGAAAAGGGGTAGGGACCCAGTGGCCTATGGTGGTGAAAGATGGCAAGCTGGTGGAGGGTGTGGTGTGGGGAAATGTTAAACTGTGCAGATGTACTGACAGTGGTCTTGTAAGCCAACATTTCCCCCAGTAAAGCCATCCAGAAAAGATGCAGGTGCCTACTCCTCTCTAATCATCATATCTGCAATTTATGAGAAATAAATATCCAGTATTTGCGCTTTACTGACTTGGAGATTATGTTTTTTTTTAAGAATAGCATCCCTGGGGAGTTGGGCAGTGGCGCAGCAGGTTAAGCGCAGGTGGCACAAAGCCCAAGGATAGGAGTAAGGATCCCGGTTCGAGCCCCCATCTACAAGGGTGCCGCTTCACAAGCGGTGAAGCAGGTCTGCAGGTGTCTGTCTTTCTCGCCCCTCTCTCTGTTTCTTTCTGTTCTATCCAACAACCACCACAACAATACAACAATAACTACAACAATAAAACAAGGGCAACAAAAAGGAATAAATAAATAATTTTTTTTTTAAAGAATAGCATCCCTACTATCATGAAAAGATACTGGAAAGCAAGCAGCTCTAAGTTTACTCGAAGGTGGTGCTTTTTCAAATCTCCTACAATTCTAGTTATCAGAGTTTGATAGCCTTAGACTGAACACATTTAGGTAGGCATCTGGAGTATAGTTATCAAAATGTGAGGTTAAGGTGAAATTTATTTTATTACATTTCTTTCTTAAATTTCAAATCAGTATTAAATTGTTATACATCCTAGAATATATGGTAAAATTCATGCCCCTTTTTATTGCAGAAAATATAACAATATGAGTATTAAATGAGTGTCTTCATTGCCTTGGGTTGAGCTCTGCTTTTACTATTGTTTTGGAACTGGGTCATATTGAAGGATGTGGCAACTCTTCAAGAATGATGATGATAATCATTTTTTTAAATGGTCACAGGGCTCTCTCTATATGTAGAATGAATGAGAGCCTCACATTATGTAGAAAATTTTCAAGGAGGCCCCTTTTAACCCTTGAAGAGGTAGGACAGGGGATCAGGTCACCCTTAGAAGGAAGATTTGGGTTTCACTGTAGGCCTTCGGAGTTGAATCAACTCTGCATGCTTGACTCAGGACCCAAAGTGTTTCTTTAGAATGGGAGTAATAATGGGACTTTGTATGAATGGATGCCCAGAGAAAGGATCAGTCTGCTTCACCAAGTGAAGAAAGGAATTCAGCACGTCACATCAAAGAGTGTGACTCTTGTCTATGAAGTTGTCTGTATTGTATTCTTACTTTCTTTAGGCACTTTTGCATTGCCATTTTGACAGTAGTATTTCTTATATGTTTACTCTGAAGAGACAGGACCAGACTAGTAAAGATGCAGACGACATTACTGTAATGTGTGGTTTGGGTAAATACTTGACATGATAGAAAAGATCATGAAGAAATGTTTGGATTTCTTCCTTTGCTTAAAATAGATGTGTATAAACCCCCTTGAATGCAATTCACCAACCTGCTTCTAGGTAGGATTTCTGATTGATTCTTTATTCATATAGGTGAAGATACTGGATTAAATTATTAAATTTGTATTAAATTGTATTAAATGGTTATATTTTCATATGACCAAATTTTGTTGTGATTTTCAGTAGAAATATTTATTTAAAATCATCCTTTTGTTCTCTGTGAATATTAAAGATTATAAAGATGGGGTCAGGTGGTAATGCAGCGGGTTAGGTGCACATGGTGCTGAGCACAAGGACCAGCATAAGGATCCCAGTTTGAGCCCCCAGTTCCCCACCTGCAAGGGTATCGCTTCACAAGCAGTGAAGCAGGTCTGCAGGTGTCTTTCTCTCTCCTTCTCTGTCTCCCCTCCTCTCTTGATTTCTCTCTGTCCTATGCAACAACAATGACATCAATGGCAACAATAGCAATAACAATAACAATAACAACAAGAACAAGGGCAACAAAATGGGAAAAATGGCCTCCAAGAGCCGTGGATTCATAGTTCAGGCACTGAGTCCCAGGATTAACCCTGGAGGCAAAATAAATTAATAAATAAACAAATAAATAAATAATGATTTACACCTGGGTGGTCCAGGAGGTGGCGCAGTGATAAGGCTTTGGACTTTCAAGCATGGGGTCCCGAGTTCGATCCCCAGCAGCACATGTGCCAGAGTGATGTCTGGTTCTTTCCTCTCCTCCTATCTTTCTCATAAATAAATAAAATCTTAAAAAAGAAAAGATTTGCCTCTGGTGAAAAACTTATTCGTGGATTATTCATGATTTTATTTCTACATTGAATTTAGGGTCCTTTGCAGTGATGTCTGTGTACGTTATTTTTTAAAGTTTATGCCATGAGTCAAAATAGCCATAAGCTACATTGACTGTCTCTCCTATTACAATGAAAATTCAATAAAAGAGAAGAATCAAGGTTTTAGAGAACATTCCTCTCACATATTTTCTCCATACAGATCATGATTTGATTCCTTTTTTACATATCAGAATATCCAGGTGATTATGAAGCGGAATACATACAGGCATGTCCTTGGATAAGGTCGATCTTTTGTCTTACATGATACTGACATCATATGCCATTCAACAATATCCTCTAGTGAGGCAATGTTCTGTGGTCACTAGTGTTTCCAGCAACAAGCAGCTCCTGCCAGCTTTCAACCTGACCTGTTGACTGGCTACGGAAGAAGGGCAAACGCTAGAAGAAGAAGAACTAGTATTTCCTCTCTCTCCATGCACATTTATTCTTCAAGTCTCTCCTCAATTGCTTGATTGTTGCGTATTTTGTGTTTTGAGAAGAAGCGAAACACGACTTTAATTTTTTTTCAAACTATTGAGCAATGAATGAGTCAGCTTCATCCAGAAACACATTATTTTATACAGGTTTCGAAAATCCTGGTTCTTCTACACGGGATGTATTCTGATTGCTTTTTTTTTTTGAGAATGACCAGAAAAGTTGCAGGTCTTCATGAGTTTATTTGAAAGGTTTCCTAGTAGATCATATCATCACTAGCATGCAATTTTGTCTTCTTATTCTTATTGTCGCTCTCTCTCTCTTTTTTTTTTTGCCTAAAAGCACACTTGTACATGACTTTACCTCTAGTGTGCCCATAGTTATATTTCACACCACCACTAGACTGCATTCACCTATTATGTTGGTAACATTATTCTTAGTTATAGAATTTGTGTTTCCACTAACATTGTTTTTTTTTAATTTTTAAATTTTCATTTTCCCCCCTTTTGTTGCCCTTGTTTACCATTGTTGTTACTGCTATTATTTTTATTGCTGTTGTTGTTGGATAGGACAGAGAGAAATGGAGAGAGGAGGGGAAGACAGAGGGGGAGAGAAAGACAGACACCTGCAGACCTGCTTCACCGCCTGTGAAGTGACTCCCCTGCAGGTGGGGAGCTGGGGGCTCGAACTGGGATCCTTATGCCAGTCCTTGCGCTTTGCGCCACGTGTGCTTAACTTGCTGTGCCACTGCCCGACTCCCCACTAGCATTGTTTTTAAACTCCAGATCACTGATAGTGCTTCCAAGCAGCAACTGTATGTAAATGTGAAAATGAAAAATGAGATTAGATGAGACAATATGCTTTATAATCACTTGATATTAGTTGATATAATACAGTCAAAGTGGAGGCTGTGTGGTGGCACAGCCACTAAGTGCACATAGTACTAAGTGCAAAGACCTGCTCAGGGACCCAGGTTCAAGCCCCAACTCCCCACCTGCAGTGGGGACACTTCACACATAGTGAAGCAGGTCTGAAGGTGTCTCTCTTTCCCCTTCTCTCTCAATTTCTCTCTGTCCTGTTGATAAAAATGGAAAAACAGGTCGCCATAAGCAGTGAATTCATAGTACCTGCACTGAGCCCCAGGGATAACCTTGGAGGCAAAAACCAAACAAACAAACAAACAAGCAAAAACAATCTAGGTCAGTTCTGAGCATGCATGATCTTTAAACATATATTTATTTAGAGCAGTTACCAAGGATTTGTAGAAGGTCTATGACCATTCTTATCGTTAGAGTTAGTGAGCGTAAATGTATAAAATGGCTTAATTTTGCAGACATACTCATCCTGAGAGGAGGTAGGTTTGTGATCATCTTGATAAAAATAGCTGTCACTGCACTGTTTCTCTGCACGGTCAGCTGTCATTCGGTTTTTTTTTTTTTTTTTTTTGTCAGCTGAACTTAATAATTCTAATCTTTCTTCCGTTGCCACCCAGTTAAAAAAAAAAAAACAACACAAGAGAAAGTTAGCTATCTGGTCTCATAAGCCTTATAGAGTACAATAAAGATAGTAGGCTATAAAATGAAAAGACAACATTCTTGGCAGGTCCCCCTGTGTGTTGTGACTGTCTTTTTCATGAAGCTTAGAAGCCACTTATCATGGTCCGGGAGGTGGCACAGTGGATAAAGCAGCAGACTCTCAAGCATGAGGTCCTGAGTTCAATCCCTGGCAGCACATGTACCAGAGTGATGTCTGGCTCTTTCTCTCTCCTCCTATGTTTCTCATTAATAAATAAATAAAACTTAAAAAAAAAAAGAAGCCACTTATCTCGTGTTCTCTTTAGCGTCATTTGTCTTTGCAGGAGATCTGAACTTCCTAGAGTTTGAGCACAATGTCCCACTAGCCTGCATTTTCAGCAAGAAACGTGATAAAACAAAGGGTGGGGCGTTGACACACCTGGTTGAGTACACACGTTCCAATGTGAAGGGATCTGGATCTGATCCCTGTCCCCACCTGCAGGGGGAAAACTCTGTGAGTGGTAAAGCAGGGCTGTAGGTCTCTCTCTCTCTCTCCCTCTTTATCTCCCTGTACCTCTTGATTTCTGACTATCTCTATTCACTAAATAAAGATAACAATAATAAAAAAGAAGTGAGATAAAACCAAGGAGAATAATAAGGATTGGGGATGATGTAGAAAGAATGGAATACTTATTTGATGTAGGTGAGATTGTTGCAGAGATTATAGAAAACAATAAAGACAATTCCTCAGAAAGAAAAAATTGAAACTCCAGGGACTAGGGAGATATATATCTGTTAGAACACCGGACTTCATGCTTGAGGCCTCAGAGGCTCCGGCTTCTACTCCAGGCACCGTGTTTTGTTATAGTTGCTCAGTGTTTTGATCTCTCTCTCTCTCTCTCTCTCTCTCTCTCTCTCTCTCTGTCTCCATACACTCTCCCTCTCAAAATCAATGAATTTTTAAAATAAATTAAAGTAAAAATTCCATATGAATTATGACACTGTTGGACATTTAACTTTCAAATACAAAATGTCAATTTTATTTTATTTTTTTTTTGTGTGTGTGTGTGTCTGTTTTTAAATAGAGGCAGAGAGAAAATGGAAAGGATACATACACTACAGCTTTACTCAGTATGGGGGGACATGCTTGAACCTGGGTCTCACACAAAGGCAAAACATTAAAAAAATGTGAGAAAGAATCTATGTACTTCCCAGATCTGGACACAATCTAAGTGCCCAGTTGTAGGTCTGCTTCTAAATTCTGCTTCTAAAACCCCTTCTGTTTCATTGGTTTAATCCCCCCTGCTTAACACTGTATTCTATTTACATAACCACTGTTAACTAAGCACCGCCCTGCCTGCAGGGCATTGGTTTAATCCTCATTGTTTGCACACTTTTTCCTTCTCCCCACCCCCTATCCTATGTACATCCTCTTCGGACCTGACTCTTCTGCCTCAGGCTATATAAGGACAGGATTGTGATTGGACATAGTTTAGATTGCGCTGCATTCCACATGAATAAAGACTGAACTGTGTACCACTCAGCCATGAGTCCCTGGTCATCTCTCTCTCCCGCCCATGAAGCTAGCCCAGCACCCAGTGATTGACAAATGGATAAAGAATAATCTTCAGTGTGTGGACAAGCCATGTCTTCTTCAGCCATGTTTCGACAAAGCATACACCTTGCCTGGTGAAGTATCTCTCTTCTATCCCCGCACCCCCAAGATGGATTCTACTGTCCAGGTAGAGAAATGGCAGTGAGCTGGAGGGGACAATCAGGGAGGTGACAGCTAGGGGAGAGGGAGAAATTGCCTTGGGGAAGGAATGGATGTGGGAGGATTAAATTAGTCCACTGGGGAGTTTCCAGGGCAAACCTTGTTGTGTATAGAAGGACACTTCATGCTGACCTTAAGCATCCCGTAACCCTATAGAATATTTGGGAATTCCTGGGGTGATGGAGTTTCTGGAAAGTCAGCAAGGGCGTGTAGTTGTTAGCCCATCGGATACTACCTCCCTTGCAGAGGTAATGATAAAAACTCAGACACTGTCAGCACATACCCAGTGATGCCTCTATTTCCTCTATTTGTTCATTAATAAAATCACTCCTTGCTGAGGGGCCATCGGCCAATACACACAAGAAGAGTTCCTAAACCAACAAACAGGAAGCCTGTCCTTAGCTGATAATGTACTTTGGTGGCTCGTTCCAGCAGGTTCTTTTACACTGTACCTGCATCTTGGGATCTGGCCATCGTGATAAGTGCTTTTATCTTCAATATTTCAATCAACCATAGAATGAATCAAAAGGGCCTCATTCTCTAAACATTCACAAAGCAGCTTTAGAATGATTAAATGGGCAACTATTCTCTTTTGGTAGGAGCCCTGCCTAGGAATACAACTATTCTCTTTTGGTAGGAGCCCTGCCTAGGAATACATAGTTATATGAGCTAGTGTGTGTATAAATGTGTATAAATGTATAAATGTGTATAAATCTTCTGAAATAAGCCATGAGGGAAAAATAATAATTGATGCAGTTTATTACAGAAAATATCTCTGACCATAATAGAATAGCATGAACCAAGACTCTGCAAGATCATTTTAGCTTTATAGACTTGATTTTTTTTTTTTTTGCATGAAATCAGGTGAAGATTTTCCTTCCGTTTAATTGTGAAATGATTTTGAGGAAATTCTTCTAAGTAAATATGTTAGACATGGCATGAACTACAAGTTCAGAGACATCTGGGATAGAGAGATGAAGCTGTTTTATTGCTTTTTGGTACCGAAGTGGTATTTTGAATAAGTGAATGGATGGATTAGGCCACTGGGAAAGAAAGTTCTATATCATGGGAATCAGGCGGTAGTGTAGTGGGTTAAGTGCACTTGACATGAAGCGCAAAGTGCAAGGACCAGCATAAGGATCCCGGTTTGAGCCCCCGGCTCCCCATCTGCAGGGGAGTCATTTCACAGGCGGTGAAGCAGGTCTGCAGGTGTCTGTCTTTCTCTCCCCCTCTCTCTTTCCCTCATCTCTCCATTTCTCTCTGTCCTATCCAACAACCACAATAACTACAACAATAAAAAAGGGCAACAAAAGGGAGTAAATAAATATTAAAAATTTTTTAAAAAGGACGTTCTATATCATGAGCAAACAATCCCACCACAAAATGACTTAACAAATTTCACTGAGCAATCCTTCAACATTGAACAGACTTTTTAAAAATATAGTTCTGAGAGACTGGATGGCGGTCCACCTGGTAGAAGATGTGTCTTACCATGTGCAAGGACTTGGGTTCAAGCCCCCATCCTCCCTGATGTTTTGGGGAGAAGTTTGATGAGTGGTAAAGATATGCTACAGGTGTCTCTTCTTTCTTTCTTTCTTTCTCTCTCTCTCTCTCCTTCTTCCCTCCTCTCTTTGTTTCCCCCATCCTTATCAGTTTCTTTCATCTCTATCAAAAATAAAATAAAAGAGAGACAGAGAGACAGAGAGAGACAGACAGAGAGAGATAAAGAAAGAGAGAGAACATGGCTGCTAGGAGCAGAGGATTTATCAGCAAGCAACAAGCCCCCAAAATAACTCTGGTGCCAATTAAGATAAAAATCTACGTCTAAAGAAATATCGTTGTTAACTGCAGAATTTCTAATTTTCAGCAAGACCAAATAAATACTCTGGGAGAACATTGACTAGTTTAATGCACGTCTAGTCACATTCTGAAAATCCCTAATATTTACAGTGATTCTTAGAAGACTCCATAGATGCTTAAAATAAGCGGAAGATGAACAGAAGTTTACTTAACAAAGGAAACACATTCCTGGTGGAAGACAATAATCTGAAGGATATTTGAATTCTCAGGTTAGTTCTTCCAAATATGTGTGCATACCATGAGATGTAGGTGACCTTAGATGCATAGAGAAAGTGAGTATCAGAGAAGCTCAATAATTCAAAATTCCAGTGATATTTGTGAGTGTTCTGTCTATGTAACAGCACCCACGACAAAGTTACTGTCATTCTCGCTTTGTTCACGACTCAGACCATCACCCTAAAGATGCCCATGAGACATCTTACTGATCATTTGCATGCTGTTTTATGGAAGAAATTACGTCATCTCTCCCTGTTTAGTATAAACAGTGTATTTGTGTGGAGTTCTCTATAAAGAGTGAGAGAAGAGGGACTGTCTTGAGAAGAGCCCTTGGAGCCTACAGAGCCACAGATGAACAAGGTGGACCTTCTGTGTTATGAGAAGGACACAGGGGCCTGTGTGGGCACTGGAGCTGGGGTACAGTGAACTCAGAGGCTCTCCTCCTTCCTCAGATTTTGCAAGTGCTCCAAGGGTAGCAGCTCTCCAGAGAGGTCTGATCACACAACATTATCTTGTGTTGTTAGGGATGGAGGGCTAGTGCTGCAGAAAGACCCCTGCATTGTTGCCCAAAGATTCAGGTCCTGGTGATATGTGGATGACTTGTAGATGGGATCAGGACTCCCATCTTTCTGAAACTCTGCTGTGACACAAGTCCGGGGAGAATGCTCTTAGGATGGGTTTCAGCAGAAGTCCAGCCCAGCATGTTAGAGAGATGAACCTGTACTCTTTCTAAAATGGGGAGAGAGGTCAGAGCATCAGTCAGCAGTGAGGCCCCAAAGGGAAGTCCCACAGGATGAAGGTAGAAATAAAGCAAAAACAGAAGTCCACAGTCCTTACTCCTCTTCCTTCCTTCCTTTCTTCCTTTCTTTCCTTCCCCCTCCCTCTTTTTTTTTTTTTTTCCTTTTATGTAGTATTGGGGAATGATCATAGAACCTTTCTCTTGAGTGATATCTCTGCTGAGCCACTTCCCTGGCCCAATTCTACTTTCATTATTGCTATGAGAGTGGGAAAAAGAATCAGGAAGAGAGGAGAGATACCACAGCACAGACTCCATGCACACAGCTCTCCTGAGCTAGTCCACGGTGCTTACATACAGTACTGGGGATGGAACTCAGGACTCTGTGTACCGCATGGCATGATCTTTACTGGATGAACTGTCTCCCAGGCCCTAGAGGCAACATTTCTCAAGGCTAAAGAGGGGCTGAACACCAAAGATGGGGGGTAGCAACAGCCTCAGCTGAGGAAACAGACTTGTACCCTGAGAAATTGTCAACCCTTGGACAATTCACTTTTCTCTTCATTCAGCTGCAGCAAAGCCTTAGGACTTAGAAGGGATTTGGGCGGAGACTGGAGGGTTCTTTCTGCAAGTCCTAGGAAGGCCTTCTAGGACACCCACTGGGTAATGGCAGGATGTGGAGAAAAGCCTGAGATTTTGGTCAAACCACTGAGAAATTCCCCTGGTGTCTGAGGAAAGGCAGAGAGGGCCAATGGTATTAGTAGCTAAGTGGGTTTCACAGCTCTAGCATCTAGAGAGAAGTACCCTTCCTTCAGTGGCCAATCCTGGGTCCTTGGAGAAGATGAGGGGGGAGGGGGCTGGGCAAAGCCATCCTTATTACCTCTCAATTTTCCAATCTAAAATGAAAATAATCCCCATTCCTTCTTACCTGTGAACATGTTGTGCAGATTAATGTGATGCAGTCTGAAAGGTGCTAGTTAAATATAATGTGTTATTAAAGTATTATCATTCTCGTTGCTAGTGATTATCCAGAAAGCTTTAAATCACCTGGCTATTTCCGGGACTCAATTTTCTTTGTCAGGTGCAATTGCTTCTTTCAAAGACACATTTCTTTGTCACATAGCATAGGTGTGAGTGTTCTGTGTCTTGGACCAGAAGTGCAAGGCTCTGTTTCATGTGATTGTGTTTTGAATGATGGAGGTCAGGTATGCAAGCATGGACAGGTGGATGCAGTATTGGAAAGACAGACCATGGAGATGTCTTGTCAATGAATCTCTGGTTTGTCTGTACATTTTTATTTTGGTGGAGATAAAATAAAAAAAAATGGTCAAGGTCGATTAAAGTATCACACTGTCATCTGGTCACAGACACACTGAAATACAAAAATCCAGAGATTACCAGCAGAACAATCCCATACGCCTAGCATATGTTGGCTAAGATTCTTCCCATTACTTCCCCCTGCCCCCAACTTTTAAAACTCGACACCATTATCCAAAAGGGTTAAAAAATAATTTATTTACTTATATAATAGAGACAGAGAGAAAATGAGACGGGAGGGAGAGGCAGAAAGGGAAAGAGACAGACACCTGCAGCTCTGCTTCACCATTCGTGAAGCTTTTCCCCTGCAGATGGGGACAGGGATTTGAACCTGGGTCCTTGTGTGTCGGGCTGAGCTTCACTGACGGGAGATAGACTACCCGGGACTCATGGTTGAGCTGTACACAGTATCTCTTTATTCATGCAGGATGCAGCACAATCTAAACCGAGCTAAACTAAACTAAAACTAAAAACTAAACTAAAATGAACAATGCTGTCCTTATATATACTTTCCAAGTAGAGTGTGAACAGGATGTGATGTAGCGAGGGTGGAGAGAAAAGTGACTGGTGCAAATCAGGGTGTGACAAGGAGAGGGGGCGGAGCAGGCAAGAATTCTACCACTGAACCACCAATGGCCTGGAGGGAGGGTGGTGCTTGTTAACAGTGGATTATGTAAATAGAATACAGTGGTTATGTAAATAGAATGCAGTGTTAAGCAGGGGGGGATTAAACCAAACGAAACAGAAGAGGTTTTTAGAAGTAGAATTAGAAGCAGACCAACACTTGTGTACTATATAATGTGTGTGCTTAACCAGCTGTGCCACCACATGGCCCCAAGGGTCATCTTTGCTATAAAAGGACTATTTCCCATTCAACAACCCTAATCCAGATCTGTCTTCTTTCCCTTGCTCATGTCTTTCAGGTGGAAACTCTTGTTTTTAGGACCATGTTGAATTCTTTGTAGTCACAGAAAATAAACTGTTGTTTTTTCCCCCAACTGTTTTAGTCTTCTGACCTTTCTATAATCAATACTGCCTTGTTTTTCCTCACTATACGGAAAGGCTGAAAAAACCGTGATTGGATGTCTGTTTACTTCCTGAGCCAAGATAGTTCTAGCTTGTTAGGAGAGTCAGTGGTTAATGGAACATGGGCTAGGAAATCGAGTTTGAGGGCTGCAACCTTTCCTGTGAGTTTTAGAAAGTATTTTTAACAGCAGATTTTTTATGATTATCTTAAAGATTCCACCCCCTCTGATTTCACTATATTTTCGTACTAGACAGAATAAAAAAAAAATCCATCCATACTTTTATGACTCTTATTTCCTTTTAATATCTATTGTTGGTTTTCAAAAAAAAATTCTGTATTCTCTTTCAAAATACAAGTCATTTTCCTATTCTGTGGCTCTTTAATAAGCTTTGGAGTTCTAGTTCCTTTCTATACATTGAGGTTCCTTTCTATACATTCTACACAGAGGAAACAATTTCTCGGGTTAAAGAAAATAACACTTGCAGGGCTGGGTGGTGGTGCACCTGATTGAATGCACATGTTGCAATGCATAAGGACCCAGGTTCAAGCCCTCAGTCTTCAAAGCTTCACCTGCAGGGGGAAGCTTTGCAAGTGGTGAAGCAGGGCTGCAGGTGTCTCTCTGTCTCTCCCTATCTGTCTTACCCTTTTGTCTCAATTTCTGACGGTCTCTACTCAATAAATAAAGATTACTTTTTTAAAATCCCACTTTAAAAATATACCTTTGATGATCTTATATTAAGTTGCCTACAATTTT
Organism: Erinaceus europaeus; assembly: GCF_950295315.1. NCBI lineage: Eukaryota > Metazoa > Chordata > Mammalia > Eulipotyphla > Erinaceidae > Erinaceus > Erinaceus europaeus. The sequence continues at coordinate 135,444,141 of NC_080166.1, read as the reverse complement.
CAGCAGATAATTTATCAAAAAGAAAGAACCCTCAAATTGGCCCCTTTTCCTTCCTATAAACATTGCTAGCTTAACACACAGCACTCCTGTCTCCTCTCTTCAGCAGAACTCCCCCTTCATTTCTGAGTTTAAATGTAAATCGCAGGGACAAATTTCTCAGTTTAAGTAAGCTTCCAGGTTAAAAAACAAAAACAAAACAAAACAAAATAAAAATTCTCCAGTCCCTTGTGTTAATTACCATAAAAGAGGAAAAATGTTCATGTTTTAGCCAGTGCTACAGCTGTGGTGACTTATTTTTCTTACTCTTTCTGCTTCTTTCTTTCTTTCTTTCTTTCTTTCTCTCTCTCTCTCTCTCTCTCTCTCTCTCTTTCTCCTCTCTTTATTTCTCTCCTTCTCCATCTCCTTCTCCTCCTTCTCCTCCTCCTCCATCTGCTTCTCCATCTCCTCCTCCATCTCCATCTCTTCGTCCTCCTCTTCCTCCTCATCCTCCTCCATCTCTTCCTCCTCCTCCTTTTCCTCTCTCTCTCTCTCTATTTCTCAATCTCTCTCTCTCTCTCTCTCTCTCTCTTTCCCACCCCTGCTCCCAGGCTCCCCATTGTAAGTGTGAGCTCCCAAAATTACTCAGTGATTCCCTTGTTTGAGACACAAGAATGCTCCTGCCAGGAGTATACCATTTTTTCCTTCTGTTGAAATAGAGCAAAATAAGAATTTGCTTTTAACATCAATTTTATTATTATTTTTATTTAGTGACTAGAGACAGCCATAAATTGAGAGGAGAGGGGGAGATAGAGAGACACCTGCAGCCCTGCTTTACCACCTGCAAAGCTTTCCCTCTGCAGGTGGAGAGTGGGGTCCTTGCAGTATCGTTCCTTTGAAGATATGCTTAAGCACTGGCTTCTCAGCATTGAGTAAGTAGAATGAATTAATATACTCTGAAGCACATATGTTTGCCATGAGTGAGGCAACTAATATTATTTTTAATACACTAAAAAAAAACCCTCATTATTAAAAATAAATGTGTTTGAATGTTTGGAGAAAAAAGTATGTGTGCATACTTCTCTTTCCTCTCTTTTTTCATCCCTCCTTCTTTCCTTCTTTCCTCTTTATTTCTCACTTTCCCTCTTTCTTCTTTTTTGCAGTGTTGTGTAAATTTCTCAAAAAAAAAAAAAAAATAGGAGAACTAAGTCCCTGAACGAAACGCACAGTTTTCCTGATGCTCTGAAGTCTGAAATCAGCTTAATCCTTGAGGGAAATGATGTGTTTGACTGAAAGAGGAGTGTGTCACTTAGATTTCAGCTTCAGGGACCAAGGAGCAGTTGTTCTGTCTTCTGCTTGATGCATCTCATTCATGGTGGCAGAGGGGTTGGCAGGTGGATCATCGTATCAATATCTGGAGCACACACACAGAACTTAAGTGAAAGAGAAACAGGGGTTAAGAAATCTCCTGGGCAACCAACTCTCTACCCAAGAGTTTCCTTTCCTTGGTGTTTCTGCCGTCCTTCCTCTAGCCACAGTGCCTTCCCTGGAGGAAGGGGGTGACGCTTTTGGTAGGGCCCAGGCAGACACAGTCAGGGGATGAACTGGCTCGCAGGGTGTTTACTGGGGCTTTACAAGAGCAAAGGACAACCTTCCAAGAGCAGACAGTTGGCCGTCTTCCTGGAGTTCAAGACTACAGAGAAGGGAAAGGAAGTCACCTGTTAGGTAAAGGAAAATATGGCTATCAATTTATTTTTCTCAAAATACCAGCCTTTAAAAAAATATTTTTATTTATTCTTTTATTAGATAGACACAGAGAGAAATTGAGAGGTGAGCGGAAGATAGAGAGGGAAAGAGACAGGGAGATACCTGCAGTCTTGATCCACCACTCATGAAATGCCCCCCACCCCTGCAGCCCTGCAGGTGTGGACCAGGGGCTTGAACCTGGGTCCTTCCACACTGTAACATGAGCTTAACCGCGTACATCGTCTGGTCCCTAAAATACTAGCTTTTCACTTTATGACAAAGTAAATTTACAGTATCTGTATAATTAGGCAACTGTTACCTTTTCTTTCTTTTTTTTTGGCTATTTTTTAATTCCCTTTTATTGTTGTTTTATTGTAGTTATTATTGTTGTTATTGATGTTGTCATTGTTGGATAGGACAGAGAGAAATGGAGAGAGGAGGGAAGACAAGAGAGGGGGAGAGAAAGACAGACACCTGCAGACCTGCTTCACCACCTGTGAAGCGTCTCCCCTGCAGGTGGGGAGCCGGGGGCTCGAACCGGGATTCTTTAGTCTGTCCTTGAGCTTTGCACCACGTGTGCTTAACCTGCTGGGTATCGCCCAACTCCCAACTGATACCTTTTCCTCCCTTCCTTCCTTCCTTCCTTCCTTCCTTCCTTCCTTCCTTCCTTCCTTCCTCCCTCCCTCCCTCCCTCCCTCCCTCCCTTCCTTCCTTCCTTCCTTCCTTCCTTCCTTCCTTCCTTCCTTCCTCCCTTCCTCCCTTCCTCCCTTCCTCCCTTCCTTCCTCCCTTCCTCCCTTCCTCCCTTCCTTCCTCCCTCCCTTCCTTCCTTCCTTCCTTCCTTCCTTCCTTCCTTCCTTCCTTCTTTCTCTCTTTCTGTCTCTGTCTGTCTCTCACTCTCTCTTTCTTTTTATCAGAGCACTGCTCAGCTTTGGTTTATGGTGGCATGTGGAATTGAACCTGAGAATTTGGAGTTTCAGCTTTGAGAGTCTCTTTGCATAACCATTGTGCTATCTATCCCCTGCTGCCTTTTCTTATGCAAAAGGATCAGTTTATTAGGAGACCTGGAGGTACAAATTGGGCGAAAAGATCTTTCCTTGTTGTTCTTTCCTTTTCTTTTTCCTAAAATGAAAGTAGACTTAGGGAGGGTGTCTAGGTTAAATAAGTTGTATCTAGCAATTAAAAGACAGTTGATTTTACGTACATTGGTGCAGGGTACATACTAGGAATGATCTTTAAAGTTTACATGTATTTTTATTACTGTGGCATTATTGTTTCTATTTAATATTTACCTGATTCTTTATTGAGATGGATAGACAGTAGAGCTAGATAAATGATTGACAGCTAGACTACAGACAGCTTATCAGATGGATAGGTAAGAAGTAGATACCGGATAATGGATATAAGGACGTATAGGCAGGTAACAGATGATGGTTCGATGGATGTATAGACATTTAGCTATATATTTATGTCATAGACCATACAGTATGAGTCGTATTAGAGTAGATGTTCTGTAGACTGTATATGGAAAATATGGTGTGTATAGACCTACACACGTTTGATACAATTTTGACCACTATGTCTTCCCATTGGATTTTGCCAGTCCTAGATGGCACAGGGTAGTGATAGTTGCTTTCTTGTTTCTGCTGGAGAGACTCCAGACAACTTGCGGACTCCCCGTGTAGTGTGCCGATTGCTCATGAGCCCTCCTGTGCCCCTGGTTTTATGGTCGGGGAGAAATCATTTCTCTCCAGGGCCCCATTGCTGTGAACCTCCTGGAAAGCCAGTAAGAAGATAGTGTGTAGGCAAAACTCAGGTTACTCCAAATATTTGGTCTAAAATTTGCTTTTGAAATCCAGTGGATATTGGAAGCAAGGATTTGAAATCCTCGGGGTGCAATAGGCGACTATTAAATTTGTGGATGTTTTAGACAGATTTAATTTAGATAAAAATCCTTAATTTTCCATTTATATAACAGTCAGACTTAACCTTGAAAGACTAACTAAATTACATGACAATTTCCTTAACCATCTGAAAAAAAATATATATGTATGTTAGAAAAACATGTTTAGTAATGATAACATCTTCTATTTGGAGTAGGGATTTAAGAACGTGCTATTTTGGGTTTACTACAGAGCTTTATTCTCTCAATTTGATTAAAAAGTGCTTCTTTCAGAGGCTTAACCAGCTCAGCTAGAGAAAAAAATATATATATAGCTCTTGGCCCTGAGTGTTCCAGAAACTAATTGTTCTCTTTAAAAGGTAGTTCTGTGGTCTTTGGTTCAAATGAATACCCCCATAGGTAGGGGTTTACATTTGGTTTATTTTGGGTTAAATATAACTCTTGAGTTTGAAATACACAAAGTTTCCTGAGAAAAGCTTGTAAAATTTTTCGGGCAGTGTTAGCACGGCCGCTCTAGTCAATCAGAAACATCTGGATTCGAATTTCTCTGAAAACACATGGCTCCGTGTATTTGGGAGGACAGTTTCAGGGTTTTATGCACGCCCTAACTGGAGCTTGGTGGGTTTGGGCAAGAGTTTCAGATGGGCCAGCGTGTTCTGGGCAGAACTGAACTCAATCATCCTTACAGAAACCCTCAGCGATGAGGTCTGGCAAGGATTTCTGTGTTGGGGCAGGGGCGGGGGGGGGGGGGGGGGAGAGAAGCATGGTGTGAATTTATTTTTCATACCACAAGTGGTCTTGATGACCACCACAAAAATCTTAGTTTAACCAACGTTGTGCTCTATCTTTCCAGTGGTGGAAGATTTTTCTGCTACCTCCAGCTGTTTGGTTCTCAGGGGATCTCAGCAATGACTAACTGGAAGACGTCAATTTTCTCCCAGAACCTTAGTGTCCTGTTTCCAGCATGTAAGGAATGGGTTAGTGCTCACAGCACTGAGCTGATCTGGGCTTCAAGCTGAGCAAGAATTTTGCTTGGAACTCAGAAAGATTATCTTCAGTTCTTTTTAGGGTTAAGGCAGCAAAGCGGTGCTGAGACCAAAAAAAATAATCACGGATAAAAACTCATGCCAACAACTTCTTTTTTATTATTTATTTATTTCTCAGTGATTTAATATTGATTTATAAATTATAAGAGATCAGGGAAATAATTCCATACCTTTCCCACCACTGGAGTTCTGTGTATCCAATCCCTCCAGTAGAAACTTCAGTGGTTCTCCCAAGGTCACAGAGATGGGTTGACTATTATTTCTATAACTATCTATATTTATATCTATTTGTCCATTTTTAAAATGATCCTGCCTTCTTTTTCCTTTCTAAGTTACATCTGCTACTTCTGAGTGTCCTTCTCCTTTTTAATTATTTTTCCCCTGATGGAATTGGAGTTCCTCTGGTTATCTTCCCCTAACACTTCTCCCCCTCTAGGAGTATGGATCAAAATTCTTTATGGAGTGCAGAAGTTGGGAGTTCTGGCTTCTGCAGCTGCTTCTTTGTTGGACATGGGTGTTGGCTGTTTCTATCTTTCCCTGGTGGGGAAGAAGGGTTGTGGAGAGGTGGGGTTCTCAGCCACATTGGTGAGGTTGTCTGCTCAGGGAGTTCAGGATGGAATCATAAGAGCATCTGCAACATGGTCAGTTTCTGGAGAAATTCTGCTAGTACTTTATTGATTTTTCATAGTTTTTTTTTTTTCTGGTTTACCAAGAGGGTGATCTTAAATGGCTCCTACTTCACAGCCAAACTTCCAGAAGTCTAACCAATAACTATATATTTTTTTATTTCTTTATTGGGGGACTAATGGTTTACAGTCAACAGTAAAATACAATAGTTTGTACATGTGAAACATTTCTCAGCTTTCCACATAGCAATTCAACTCGCATTAGGTCCTTTTCCCTCATGTTTAGGACCTGATTCTAATTCCTCCAGCCCCCACCGAAGAGTCTATGACTTTGGTGCAATACACCAACTGCAGTCCAAGTTCTGCTTAGTGTTTTCCCTCCTGATTTGTTTTTCAACTTCTGTCTATGAATGATATCATACCCTGTTCATCTTTCTGTTTCTGACTTATCTCACTTCACATGATTCCTTCAAGCTCCATCTAAGATGAGGTGAAGAAGGTGAAATCAAGATTTTTAATAGCTGAGTAGTATTCCACGGTGTATCTAGACTACAACTTTCTCAGCCACTCATCTGTTGTTGGATACCTAGGTTGCTTCCAGGTTTTGACTATTACAAATTGTGCTGCTATGAACATAGGTGTACACAGAATGGGTGTGTTTGATTCCTTAAGATATAGCCCCAGAAGAGGAAATGGCAGGGTCAACAACTTCTTATAGCCAGTGGTTGACCCTACTTCCTACCTAGGAAAGTTCTTTCTCTACTATTAACATATATATTTCATTCTATGTCTTCCTGTATGAAGAAGTCTACTTGAGTTCCTCTGCTGGTTTCATGACCTGTAAGAAGTTGGGTTAGATATTTAGAAAAATAAGTATATAGTCCCCCTTAGATTTAAATCTCTGTCATTTATTCCTGAAAATCTTCATCTCTTGGTCTATCCACTGAGATCCTTTGTCCAAATCTGTGAGAATTCCTTCAATGGAATGAGCAATACATGTTCCAGGAGCAAATGACATTTAAATTTCTAAACAAGCTGGAAAAATTTGATTCATTGAATTCTGAGTGTGTTTTTAACTGGAGTGCTTCATTGGAAGGATAACTACCCTTGGTTAATTTGGCACGGCAGATGAATTGAGGTGCTCTGCAGAAGAATTTTTCTAAATACTGAAGAAAAGAAAAACTAGCATATCATCACTTCAGTCTTTTAATAATTTTTAGAAAATGTTTTCCTCCTAATCCATTTCATGTATCTCCAACATTTATAGATGGAGGACCATTTCATCTCTTTACTAATCTCCAGGTCATAATTGCCAGAGAGGAAAGAAATAAAACAACTGTGGAGATGATTGAGTTCTCTCCCTAATGGTCATCCCAGCATTGGCAGGAAGGCAGAAGAACAGTAGCTCAGAGAAGTCAGCTAACCTTTAGCTTCAACCTGTCTGACTTCTAAACCTCTAACCTTCTCTCTTTTCTAAATGTGATGTTTCTCAGTGCTTGGAATTAATGTGTGAAACAGGATACCGTAGCTCAACCTGATTTTTTCTTTCTGGCTGAAGCCAAAAGTCTTGTGCCCAATTTTTGAGTGGAGTGACTCAATAGGAAGGATGAAATTGTTTCTTTTCCTGTTCAGAGATGGGAAACCAGAATTTGTGTTTGTAAGGGCTGGGACAATTTGATGCTGGGACATCAAATTCTTCTTGATGGCCATTAGGTACAATTTTAAAGTAAACATTTGTTTAAAGACTTTTCAGGGGTCCAAAGAGGAAAGGCATAAGGTTAAAGGAAGGACAGATGTGGGAGATAAAATGAGAAGATATGAGAGAAGATGGGTTAGCTTGGGAGTGTGTATTCACTTCTCTGGGCTGTCATAACAGGATAGATGGCTACAGTTGCAGAAACTCATTTTCTAGCAGCTTTGGAGACTCTTAAGTCTGAAGTCCTGGGTTTCTGGTGATGACTCTCTTCATGGCTTTCTGGAGATTCCCTTCTTCACTGTGCCCTCATGTGGCTCTTGTCTGGTTGGTGGCAGAGTTTCTTATTCTTTGTAGAGGGTCCTCATCATCTTGAATGAGAATCCCACCCGTATGATCTCGTTGAGTCTTTTATAAATTTTAATTTTATTAGTGACTTAATATTGATTTCCAAAATTGTAAGATAACAGGGACATTATATATATATATATATATATATATATATATATATATATATATATATATATATTTTTTTTTTTTTTTTTTTTCCCCTCCAGGCTTATTGCTGGGCTCGGTGCCTGCACCATGAATCCACCACTCCTGGAGGCCATTTTCCCCCCCTTTTGTTGCCCTTGTTGTTGTAGCCTCGTTGTGGTTATTATTATTGCCATTGTTGACGCTATTCATTGTTGGATAGGACAGAGAGAAACGGAGAGAGGAGGGGAAGACAGAGAGGGGGAGAGAAAGATAGACACCTGCAGACCTGCTTCACCGCCTGTGAAGCGACTCCCCTGCAGGTGGGGAGCCGGGGGCTCGAACTGGGATCCTTACGCCGGTCCATATGCTTCGCGCCACATGCGCTTAACCCACTGCGCCACCGCCCGACCCCCAACAGGGGTATATTTTTGCCCTGTTTTGCACCATCAGAGTTCTGTGTCCCCATCCTGTCCATTGGGAACTGCAGTAGTCCTCCCAAGTTCATAGATATGGGTTGTCTGTTGTTTTCACAACTGTCTATATTTGCATATCTTTGCCGATTTTTCCCCCTATGGTCCTATCTTCTCTTCCTTTCCAAGTTACACCTACATTTGTTACTACTTCTGAACATCCTTCCTTTTTTCCTCTTCTGTCTGGGTTCCGATAGAGTTGGAGTTCAGAATCCCATGGTCACCTTCCTCTATCATTTCTCTCCCTCTGAGAGTATTGACCAAAATTCTTTTTGGGGTGCAGAAGGTGGAAGTTCCTTAATTGCTTCTCTGCTGGACATGGGGATGGGCTGGTCAATCCATACCCCGGCCTCCTTCTAGCTTTCCCTAGTGGATGCCACTGAGTCTTCACGACCTCTTCAAAACCCTTACTTGTACATGTTATCACATTGAAGATTAGGGCTTCAATATATAGACTGGGGTGGGGATGGGGCATTTCAGTCCATAACGGAAGCCTGAAATTTCAACAAGAGGATAATTTCACAGCTTTTCTTCTGTTCAGAGAAGGCAGGCATCACTCTCCATAGTAGAGAAAGCACAGATCTGACTATATACCCATCAAAAGATGAATGAACAAAGAAGCTGTGGGTATTCAATTGAATATTATTCAGTTATTTTATGTTTTTTTTAAGAAGATGCTCTGTCTTTATGCATGGAATTTGACTGGAGCTGACTGATGGCAAGTGAAATAATTATGAGTCTGAAGAGAAGCTGCAAGATGATTTTGCTTATATGTCAATGATGAGTAATAAACTGGCAAATAATAATAACTAAATTGATTCTTAGATTCTGTGATAACTGAGATGGCTATTGAATGGGATGAGGACAGGAATTGGAGGGGTAAGGGGCTTCTTGGTATGAAGGCACTGAAACTTTGCTAGTGAGTATGGTAAGTCTTGTACACACAGATCCATATTTAGGTATGAAACTAGAGTCTCTAAGGTTTATAGGGTAGGGGAGATAGTATAATGGTTCTCCAAAAGCCTGAGGTTCTGAAGTCCCAGGTTCAATCCCCTGCACCTACATAATCCAGAACTGAGTCGTTATTTGAAAAAACAAACAAATTATATATAGTATTTTAATTCCACGGTCAATCAATTAAATGGATTTAAGAAGATGAATAGGCTCATGCCAATAGAATCATCATAACAGGCACAATTCAAATACCCAGAAGTCACTGGGGATCAAAGAAGCATGGTTGAAGTGAGGTGGAGGTGCACATGGTTAAGCACACACATTACAGTGCACAAGGACTCGGGGAAGCTTTACAAGTGGTGAAGCAGGGCTGCAGATGTCTCTCTCTATCTCCTCCTTCCTTTTCAGTTTCTTCTCACTATCAAAATACATGCAGAAAAATACTTTTTTTTAAAAAAATAAGAAGCTCTGGGGGTCGGGTGGTAGTGCAGCAGGTTAAGCGCACATGGTGCCAAGCTCAAGGGCCGGCAGAAGGATCCTGGTTTGAGCCTTCGGCTCCCCACCTGCAGGGGAATCACTTCACAGGCAGTGAAGCAGGTCTGCAGGTGTCTGTCTCTCTTCCCCTCTGTCTTCCCCTCTTCTCTCCATTTCTCTCTGTCCTATCCAACAACAAACAACATCAACAATAACAATACTAACCACAACAAGGCTACAACAACAAGGGCAACCAAAGGGGGAAAAATGGCCTCCAGGAGCGGTGGATTCATGGTGCAGGCACCGAGCCCAGCAATAACCCTGGAGGGAAAAAAAAATAAGCTCAGTAAACAGCAGGCCTGGCATTGCTTATGGTAGTTCATCTGTCAGCTGAATAAACCCAGTAATTCCATGGCTCCATAGTCCAGATACTGCTTGGGTGGAGCCATAGTGCTGACCACCTGCTTCCCAAACCATCCAACCTCTTTGGGCAGATGGCTACTTTCAAGGAAGTGGGTGAGGAGGAGAGTTTCTGTACCTGTAGCCTGTGCCATATGAGGTCATATTTCCCCTCCAGCTGAGTGCCAGGAGACATTGTGATCTGCCCAGAGGTTGGATGTCTGGGAACTTTAATCCTATAGAACAGCCTTACACACTGAGGAAATAGTTGACCTTGCATTGCAGTGTGGTAATGACTTGGAGATGGGCCTTGGGTGGACTGTAAGAGCTGATTTTTCTCTAAAATATATGCCACATGTCCACAAGACCATTCTTTTAAAGATGTGCAGTGAGTTTACACACCTGCCACTGTGATCCTGTCTTGTGATTTCTACACATAGTTGTCCTGATTAAGTTCAGAGAAAGGGAGTTTATGTGAGTGTGTGTGTGTGAGCGAGAGAGAGAGAGAGAGGGAGAGAGAGAGAGAGAGAGAGAGAAGAGAAGTGTGCTGGGCTAGCTTCGTGGGCGGGAGACAGATGACCAGGGATTCATGGCTGAGCTGTACGCATTTCAGTCTTTATTCATGCGGAAAGCAGAGCAATCTAAGCTAAACTATCTCTAATCACAATCCTGTCCTTATATATACTTGCCAAGTAGGGTGGAAACAGGATGTGACATAGAGAGGGTGGAGTGAAAAAAGACTGGTGGAAATCAGGGTGTGACAAGGAGAGGGGGCGGAGCAAAAAGAGAGTATGAACCAGAGGGATTAAACCAATGCCCTGGAGGCAGGGGGGTGCTTAGTTAACAGTGGTTATGTAACTAGAATACAGTGTTAATCAGGGGGGATTAAACCAGTGAACCAGAAGGGGTTTTAGATGCAGAATTAGAAGCATACCAACAGAAGTGAAGCAGGTAGATGTTTAAAAAATCATATTTATTTATTGTGAAGAGACAGACAGAAATCAAGAGGGTAGGGGGTGATAGAAAGAGAGAGTGACAGAGAGACACCCAAAACATGGCTTCACCCACTCGTGAAGCTTTCTCCCTGTAGGTGGGACTGGGGGCTCCAACCTGGGTCTTTGCAGACTGTAACATGTCTACTAAGCCAGGTGTGCCACCACCTGGCTCTAAGCAGGCAGATTTTAAATCCTGAAAAACTTGTTTTTTAGGGACTGGTTGAGAGCCAACATTATAATGGTCAAGGACCCTGGTTTAAACCCCTAGTCCCTAGTTGCAGGGGGGAAGCTTCACAAGTAGTGAAGCAGGTCTGCAGGTCTCTCTCTTTCTCTCTCCTTCTCTATATCCTTCTCCTTCTCTATAGCCTTCTCCCCTCTCAATTTATCTCTCTCTCCTCTCTCTTTCTCTCTCTCTCTCTGTCTCTGTCTCTCGTCTCCAGTGTTATCACTAAGGCTTGGTGCGGGCATTATGAACCCACTGCTCCTGGAGGCCTTTTTTTTTTCTTTTCATTTTGTTGAATAAGACAGAGAGACATTGAGAGAGGAGGGGGAGATAGAAAGAGAGACACTTGCAGACCTGCTTCACCACTTGTTAAATGATCGATCTGCAGTTGGGGAGCCAGGGACCTGAACTGGGATCCTTGCTCTTCATTCTATGTGCTCTTAACCTGGTGTGCTACTACCCACCCACCCCCTCAGTTTCTCTGTCCTATTCAATAAAAAATAGGGGAAAAAATGGCTGCTAGGAGCAGTGGATTCATAGTGCAAGTACCAAGCCTCAGCAATCAGCAATAACCTTTTTTTAGAGGAAAACAAGACATTTTTACATTAAAAGATGCTTTCACCCTTCCCCCCCAAGACTGGCTTATAAAAATTACACAAAAGAGGTGGGGGTAGGTAGCATAATGCCTATGTAAAGAGACTTTCATGCCTGAGAGTAAGAAGTCCCAGGTTCAATCCCTCCACACTTCAAGAAAGAGTTGATGAGTGAGTGCTTTGGTGTGTGTGTGTGTGTGTGTGTGTGTGTGTGTGTGTGTGTGTGTGTGAGAGAGAGAGAGAGAGAGAGAGATTAGACAGAATAATGGTTATACAAAGAGACCCTCATGCCTGAGCCTCCATAGTCTCAAAATTCAGTCTCCCACGCCACCATAAACCAGAGCTGAGCTGTGTGCTAGTTAAAAAATATATATAAAAAGAAAAAAAGGACTTACACAAAAGAGAGACTCCAGAAATGCAAAAGTGAAAACCTGATTCCTTAACAATTTTTAAAAATTTTTATTTATAAAAAGGATACACTAACAAAACTATAGGATAAGAGGGATACAACTTCACACAGTTCCCACCACCAGAACTCTGTATCCCATCCCCTCCCCTGATAGCTTTCCTATTCTCTATCCCTCTGGGAGGATGGACCCAGGGTCATTGTGGGATGCAGAAGGTAGAAGGTCTGGCTTCTGGAATTGCTTCCCTGCTGAACATGGGCGTTGGCAGATGGATCCATACTCCCAGCCTGTCTCTCTCTCTCCCTAGTGGGACAGGGCTCTGGGGAAGCAGAGCTCCAGGACACATTGGTGGGGTTGTCTGTCCAGTGAAGTCTGATTGGCATCAAAATAGCATCTAGAACCTGGTGGATGAAAAAAAAAATTAAACATATAAAGACAAGCACATTGTTGACTAATCATGAAGCTAAAGGCTGGAATAGTGCAGATGAAGGTTTGGGGTCTCCGCTTTGAAGATAGCTAGTAGGCCTATTTCAGTTATATTCCAAGGAACCCATGACTATATTAGCTTTCCCCTGACTTTATTTTTGGTGGAGGCAGCTCTCCTGGCACTTTCCCTGGTAATATGCTCCCTGAGTTCAGCCTCATGGTCCCTTTCCTCTCTGGACCCCTGCCTTTCCCTGCTGAGGAGTCCAGCCCTGCTCAGTGGTGGGAAGTTACTGCCTCCACAGCCCTGTACCAGCTCAGCCATTTCTCCCTCCCCAAGTGTCAGATGACTGTGCCCCCTCTCAGACTTGAGCAGAGCTAATTACACTTGGTTTGAAATGAAACAGTATCATTAAGTAGGACACTAAATGATGAAAAAACACGCAGGCAGAAAGGAAGCACCGTTGTTGCTGGGGAAACTAAGTTGAATGCTTTGCACTGATTCACCCCTGTCTCATCAGAGTCATCGCTGCCAATTAATTCTCAGGAGATCCACGGGAGGGGCAACGTCACAAGAGTCTAGAAGGCGTTTGCTCTAACACGGGATGTGTTCACAGCTCTCTTTGTGATCACACTTCACTTTAAAGAAATAGGAACCTGGAAATCTGGAGTGAGCTGTTAGAGAGATTTCCAGGGGAGGAAGATGGCACTCAAGTCAAACCAGCTACCACCCATTCACAGAATGAGTCTTGGACTCTGTATTCATTCACAGGCAATTCTATTTATATTTATGTTTTTAGTTAAAAATCTTACATAAGCGCAAGGACTGGCGTAAGGATCCTGGTTCGAGCCCCCGGCTCCCCACCTGCAGGGGAGTCTCTTCACAGGCAGTGAAGCAGGTCTGCAGGTGTCTGTCTTTCTCTCCCCCTCTCTGTCTTCCCCTCCTCTCTCCATTCCTCTGTGTCCTATCCAACAATGACATCAACAACAACAACAATAATAACTACAACAACAATAAAAAGACAACAAGGGCAACAAAAGGAAAAATAAAAATAAAATTAAGAAAATCTTACATAAGCCAAAAAAAATCTTACATAAGCCACACACAATTTAACTGTTTTTAAAAATATTTTATTTATTTGTAATGAGAGAGATATAGAGAGAAAGATAGAGACAGAGGATATAGAGAGGTATAGAGAGAATGATATAGCCTGGCTGAAGGTGGTGTTGGGGATGGAACTTAGGACCACAGAGCCAAAATCGTTATGCTGTCACCCCAGCCTGCATGTACTATTTTCATCCAGTCCTTTTTGTTTCTTTTTGGATAAACTTTTTCAGTGAATTTATTGAAGTTTAGGTGGCTATCCCATCAGGTAAGCGGGCTCTTTATAAACAACTTAGGTATTGTCTGAGTGGGATGGAGGGAGATTGTTTTGTGTTGAGGACAAAGGAATATTCAAGAGGACTGTGTTGGCCTGCAATTCTTGGCTAGAAGTTAATCAGGTTGCAGAAGATAATTGCATAATTGCAGCAGAAGGAAAACTGGTCTCTGGTTATTGCAAATTAATATTTTCTAGGGAAAATGGATCCCTGGCTGAAGGCTGAGTTATAAACAGAGGTTCAAGAGTGTGTGACAGCTATGGAGGGTGGAGGGAGGACTCAGTTAGTAGGATGGGTTACTCTGGCTATAAATAACATAATATAGAGATGATGCTGTAGAGAATGGAAGGACATTAAGACATCCCTGGTGAACGGACCAAGAGGTCAATTTCAGTTCAACTTAGAAGAGCATCTGTCATTGATAAAAGATGTTTGAGAATACTGATGTGTCTTCTTTTTAAAAAATTATTATTATCTTGATTTATTTATTGGATAGAGGCAGCCAGAAATCAAGAGGGAAGTGGTGATAAGAGAGGGAATGAGACAGAGAGACACCTACAGCCCTGCTTCACCACTCATAGAGTTTTCCACCTACAGGTGAGGGGCCAGGGGCTCGGACCTGGGTCCTTGCACATTGTAACATGTGCATTCAACCAAGTGTGCCACCACTTGGCTCCCTGACATGTCTTCTGCTGAGATACTGAGTAAGTAAAGCAAGTTTGGGTTAGAGAACTTTCGGTTGTGATCACGCTATGGGTCCCTTTCATCCAACCCTTTTCAAAAATACTGCATAGAATCCAATACCTGGGATTTCAAGGAAAATTAATTGTACTTTAAAAAATAATCTTCAGGGCTTGGGAAATGGTTCAGCAAGTGGAGGCTGGGTCTGCCTTTCTGCCCCAGCACCAGGCATATTGCTATGTAGGCCTCTCTCCCTAAAACAGTGCTTTCTCTCTCTTTTTACTTTTAAAAAATGCATTTATTGGGGCTGAGGGGTGGCACGCCCAGTTAAGCACACATAGTTTTCAGTTCAAGGACCCAGGTTCAAGCCTCCGTTCTCCCCACCTGTGGCGGGATTGCTTCATGAGCAGTGAAGCAGGTCTGCAGGTGTCTATCTCTTTCTCTCTACCTTCCCCTCCCCTCTTGATTTCTCTCTGTCCTATCAAATAAAATGAAAAAAAAATAAAAGGAAAAAATGGTCGTAGGGAATAGTGAGCAGTAGATTCGTAGTGCTGGCACTGAGCCCAGTAATTAACCCTGGAGGCAAAAAAAAAAAAATTCACTTGTGTGAGAGAAGGAGAGAACCAGGCCATCTGAGGCACGCAGGGCTCTGAGTTTGCAAGTCTTATGCTCTGGACACCTCCCAGACACTCTCATAACACTTTTAATTTAAAAACTAATCATTGGTGTAGGTTGTGGCCAGGTGTCTGGCTGCGCCGTGGGGAAGAGAGAGAGAGGAGGTCTGGAGCAAATGGGGTACACGAATCTTTATTATAGGATCGAGGGGGGGGTGGCTCAGGCCACATGGAGTCAGCCGACAATGGCCGTCCCCACTACCTCACCACCAGGCAAGAAGGAAGGGGCACAGAGAGAGAGAGAGAGAGCGAGCCCAGAGAGAGAGAGAGAGAGAGAGAGCGAGCCCAGAGAGAGAGAGAGAGAGAGAGAGCCCAGAGAGAGAGAGCCAAGAGAGAGAACAAGGGGGGGAAGTGAAAGAGCTTTTATTGGGCAACAACCAGGGGTGACATGGGGGGGCAGGATTGGTTGTTGGCACTGCTAGGATTTCGTGGGGCATGGTAAAAGCTGGGGGCAGAGACTGCATCAGAATAATTCCTCAGCATCACATTGGTGGCTGGGCGGTAGTACTGCAGGTTAACCGCACGTGGCGCAAAGCCCAAGGATTGGCTTACGGATCCCAGTTCGAGCCCCCGACTCCCCACCTGCAGGGGAGTTGCCTCTCAGTCAGTGAAGCAGGTCTGCAGGTGTCTGTCTTTCTCTCCCCCTCTCTGTTTTCCCCTCCTCTCTCCATTTCTCTCTGTCCTATCCGACAACAGTTTTAACAAGGGCGACAGAATGGGAAAAATGGCCTCCAGGAGCAGTGGATTTGTAGCGCTGGCACCAAGCTCCAGTGGTAACCCTGGAGGCAACAAACAAAACAAAAACAAAACAAAACAAAACTAATCATTAAAAGATCAGGAAGACAACTCCACTAGACAGAGCTACTGCTTTACCGTCCTTCCCCTCACCTCACTAGAGAGAGCCTAGGCGCTGTGAAATCTCCCCTCCCTCCTCCTGCTTCTCTCTCTGTTTCTATCTGAAACAAAGAAACAGAGGAAACTGCTAGCTCAGCATGGTTACGTGCTGGCAATAACAACAATATATGTAGAACACTAATGTAAATTGCATTCGTTTTCACAGAGGATTTAAAAAATTGTATTAGTGATTTAATATTGATTTAGAAAATTACAAGACAATAAGGGTACAATTCCACACTGTTGCCACCACCAGAGTTCTGTGTCTTCATCTGCCACCAGTAGAAACTTCCATAGTCCTCCCAAGGCCAGAGATACAGGATATCTATCATCTATCTATCATCTATCTATCTATCTATCTATCTATCTATCTATCTATCTGTCATCTATCTATCTGTCATCTATCTATCATCTATCTATCTCTATCTCTATATCTATATCATCTCTCTCTGTCTCTATCTCTCTATCTCTGTCTCTATCAATATAATTTTGGTCCATTTTATTCACTTCTAAGGCCCTGCCATCACTTCCTTTCTTTTAATGTTTTTTTAATTGATGGGGGTTACTGGATTAAAGTGTATTCACTGACGCATGGGCTTACTTCTATTATGCTCCCAAGTTTTTTTTGTTTTCCCTCTCCTCCTTCCCCTACTTTCCCCACAGTCTTTTGCTTCTGTGCACTATATTACTTTGTCTTCTCCCTCCCTGTCCCCACATATCAAGTCCTGTTTATAAGCAAGACCACTGGGTATTTATCCTTCTCTTTTGGACTTAGCTTGCTTCACATGATGGCTTCAGGTCTCATCCTAGATGATGCAATGGAGGTGGCTTCATTTTTTTTTTTTTCTTAACAGCTTAGAAGTGTTTCATCAAGGGAGTTGGGCAGTAGCACAGTGGGTTAAACACACATGGCGCAGAGTGCAAGGACTGGTTAGGATCCTGGTTCGAGCCCCTGGCTCCCCACCTGTAGGGGAGTTGCTTCACAGGCGGTGAAGTAGGTCTGCAGGCATCTGTCTCTGTTCCTCTCTATCTCCCCCTTCTCTCTCAATTTCTGTCTCTATCCAATAACAAATAAAAAGTTTAAAAATATATTAAAAAATAACATTTCATCATATATATCACATTTTTTTTAGCCACTAATCTGACATTGGCCATTTGGGTTGCTTCTAGCATTTTGCAAATTATGCTCCTATGAATATAGGTATACATAGATCTTTTAAAAATTTTTTATTTATAAAAAGGAAACACTGACAAGACCATAGGATAAGAGCGCTTCAATTCCACACAGTTCTCACCACCAGAACTTGTGTCCCATCCCCTCCCCTGATAGCTTCCTTATTCTTTATCCCTCTGGGAGTATGGACCCAGGGTCATTATGGGATGTATAAGGTGGAAGGTCTGGCTTCTGGAATTGTTTCTCCACTAAACATGGGACTTGACAGATGGATCCATACTCCTAGCCTGCCTCTCTCTTTCCCTGGTGAGGCAAGGTTCTGGGGAATCAGGGCACCAGGGCACATGGTGGGGTCGTCTGCCCAGGGAAGTCAGGTTGGTGTCATGGTAGCATTGGGAACCTGGTGGCTGAGAAAGAGTTAAGATATAAAGCAGGCCAAATTGTTGACTAATCATGAACCTAAAGGAAAGAATATTGCAGACCAAGATTTGGGGTTTACATTTTAGAAAAAGCTAGTAAGTTTATTTTAGGTCTATTCCAAGGGGCCCTTGACCCTACTAGTTTTTGTCTGAGTCTAACAGCTAATGTGTAGGTGGGCCCAGGTTATTGTCTGGGGAGATGGTGTCATAGATCTCTTTTGATAGGCATTTTGGCATCTTTTGGATAAATCCCCAGGAAAGGAATTTCTGGGTCATAAGGGAGGTCCATTCTTAGTGTTCTGAGAAATGTCCAGACAGTTTCCCACAAGGACTGGAATAATTAACATCTCTCCCAGCCGTGCAAAAAAAACGCTCTTTTTACCCCATATCCTCTCCAACATTTATTGTTTCTGTCCTTTCTGATGTATGACATTCACATTATTATCTTCCTTTGACTTTCTCTAATGCCAGTTTCCTTTCTAAGCCACATCTATACTAACTACTACTTCTGGGTGCCTTTTCTCTTTCTTCTTCCCTCTCAGACAAGAGAAATAGTGCCTGTCTTCCTCAGGTGTTCTCCAGATTCTCTTCCCTCCCAGTTATGGTATAAAAACAAAAGTTCCTGGTTGCCAACATTCTGGATCCCCTTGGAACTGAAGTTCAGGGCCCTCTGATCATCTTCCCCTAACATTTCAACCCTCTACTAGGGTTATAGACCAAAGCTTAATTTTTGGGGTACAGAAGGTGTAAGTTCTGGTTTCAGTACTGCTTCTCTGCTGGAAAAGGGTGTTGGCTGGTTGATCACTACCTCCCAGTTCTCACATACAGTGTTTGTCTTTCAGTCTATGAACAGAGGGCCAGGCGATGGTGCCCCTGGCTGATCGTACTTGTTTGCATGTAAAAGGACTGGAGTTGAAACCCCTGGTCTCCACCTGCTTGTGAAGGGTGGGAGAGCTTCATGGGCAGTGAGCTAGTACTGAATGTATCTATCTCTCTCCCTCTCTGTCTCCCCTTTCCCTCTCAGATCATCTCTGTCTCTGATTAAACACACAAACACATACACATAAAAATAAGTAAATGATTAAGAATGAATTATATGATCTAACAAAATCCATGAGGGAAAGAAACTATTTCTTTGATGCGTCCAGTCACACTTAGACATGAGAACTGAAAATATATGTAATTTCTGTTGGTTTCCAAGTGTCAAGTACAGAGATTTGTAGTTTAAATTCATCATTGAGTGACATGAAAAGGAAAGGTGCAACCGTTTTCTCTGTCCAAAATCATGGCATTACTGGTCTGCATCCTTTGTTTCTGGCTTATATGAGTCTAGAAACCAGCATGATAAATCTTGGGAGAAAATTAGAAGCATCTAGAAGGGCAACTAATATAGAAACTGACCAGTGAACATATATATATGTTTTTTTTTCCTGAGGTTTTTTTCAGGGGAGAGAATTTATAAAATATTTTCTTTCCATAAGTCGCACACTTCTAAAAATGTTGAAACAAATTATAGCAAACATGCATCGATATTAAAATAAAAAAGTATTGCATAAAAGGAAATTTTAAAATAGCCTATGCTTTGTTGTAGAAAAAGGAAAAGAAAGAAAAGGCATACCGTTCCCCACTCAACTGGGCACATGTGACAAGATTATAGTAGTTCTTACCTACAGAATATTAAAAAGCATTCGATCAGAGGTTCTTTCTGTAAGCTTAAAAAGCTTAATGATGTTTACATATTCATTGAGTGCCACATCTGAGATATTTGTACTTGGATGTATATAGGCTAAAGCTTAATAATAATAATAATAATAATAATAATAATAATAATAATAATAATAATAATAAAAGTTAAACCCAATTGAACTTCAAAGGGAGAAAAAGAAATAATGAAGTAACCACAGGGGTGAGAGGTTTGGAAATGGATGCCATGCTTGATGGGACAAGAAGAGCTGCAGAGATTTAAATATAAGGGGAGAAGGACTTGGGGGTCACAAGAAAGTTTACACAAGTTGTCAAAAGCTTGTCACATAAAAGAGGTAGGGACAGTGAACACCAAAAAGCCAGGAAGCATGAGAAGAGACAAGAATGACAATTTATATTAACTCGACTTCCTCCCAATGTGGCTCGCTGGTTTCTTGGAAGTTTCTCTGAGATACTCCCGTGGAAAATAATTAAACAAACAAACAAACACAACCCTCCTGATTTAAAGGGGGTCTGAGGCTAAGAGAACCTTCTGAGCATATATTCAAGACTCACACCAAGAGACAGTTCTTGGGTCCCAAGAGATGGAAAGGAAAGGCTTCTTCTCTTCCTTCCAACAATTACTCCCCTAGTGAGGGAACACTATCTAGAATTTCCATTTTCCTGAATGAACTCTGACGTTTTAGTGATCCTTGTTTTTTGTTGTAATGGCTTTGGTGATCACTGTGGACTGCTAGAGTGTTAAGATTATTTGGGTCTAGCTCTTTCTGTTGGGAAGTCCCTTTGTGTCCTCTGTATCTGAATCAGAGGTTAATCTGTGTGGAAGAGTTCTGCAGTAACACACTATGACTCCCCATGCCTGTAAAGAAAGTCAGGAGTTGGGACTGGAGAAATAATATAGTATTATGCAGATCAGCTGTCGGTTAAAGAATCTGGTCACAGTGGAGACGTTCAAAATGTTTCCAATGTCAACCCATCAGGGGCTTGGGGAAGATGAAAAGACATGACTTGTGATGTGACCTGATGTATCTGAGTAACTCACAAAGTCACAAGTCAGTTTCAGACTATGAAAGAGACATCTGATCAGTTTGTCATGTTCTATGTTTAATGGAGTGTCACAAGGACTTTGACACAAACCATTACCCACTATTTACTTATTCAAGGCAGAAACCTACTGGAAAATTGAGTGAAATTATCCATACTTTAGCTGTTTTGAGCAGATTGCATTATGATTAAAATTTCTAAAGCACTCCCTTGTGTGGACAGAGATATTAAATACTACTGAGTTCTGTTAGAGTGTTTTCATCGTGGTGTTTTACAAGATTGTTTCTAGCTCTAGGTGAGGTAACTTTGTGCAACTGAGAGTGAACTTGATACCTAGCATTGGTTCTGTGATTTGTCATCAGTCATGTGGTTTAGAAGGATATTGTTAACCCAGAAAGCCAGTTATGTTTTGCACTCTTCTTTTCTCTACAGTCCTGTTTTGCTTCCAAATTCCCAGTACTTGTTCTTAATTTGAGTTCCACGGACAGAGTTACATAGTAAACCAAACATGAACTTTCTTGTGTTTTAGGCTAATTGAAAAATAAAAATCTTTACAAATAAAACTCAATAGGACTCAGGCTCAGAGAACAGGTCAAAGACTTTATTTCTTTATTTTTCTTTTTTTAGTTGGTTGTTAACATTATAGGGGAATGTGGCTTGCCTGTGGTTGCGGGTGACATTCAGAACAAATTAAAGCTATGTTGAGAATTGTCTTTCATGTTCTGTAAGTTCACAGCAAGCAACCACAACAGAAGAAATCATCAACAAATATCTAAAATGGTAAGAGATCTTGTTCACTTAAATGTTTTTCAAAGACTCATAAGTAATGCAAATAAATAACTGACTGGCAAATATCTCCTGTAGACCATATTACACTATACTTTAATGAATGGATATAATATATCGCAGCAGACTTTGATGAAGTTTTCCTATTTATCTAGTGATACATTTCAGACTTGATGCATATTTTATTGGCATCAAAGTACATGCACTGTTTTACAAAAATGAAGCATTGTAGTAGCCAAGAATCACCCGGGATCTGAAATGTAATTACAGATAGCATCAGCTTTGTCCCAGAACAATCCTTTGATTCTAGTTTCCTTATCAATTGAATTTGACACACATTGTTACAAAGAATTAATTTTTTTTCCATTATACAGTCTAGTGGCATCAAGATGAGGCCCAAGGTTAATCATCTCAGTCAAATACCCAACTTGAGAAAAATTCCACTGGAAGGCTTTTCAAATATCAGCAATGACATTTGAAGTGATTGCCGAGTGCAAGCACCATTTTAAATGAAAGGCTACCCCCTCTGCTATCTTCGCCGTTCACAAGTCAAATATTACAATGTTAAAAAGCATCATAGTCTCATCAGGTGAACTAATAATGTGGTATTTTATTGATTGCTTCTATCTTCATTGGCAAAGTCTATTTTCACTCTAGAGATTTTATGGAGGCACACTTCTAAACACAGTGTGGAAAGTTCTGAAAGCTTATTGCTTTGCAAAAAATGCTACTTAAAGGCCAGTAAATTCTGAGAGGCCCTTAGATCTTGTTTAAATGGTACAATCTGGTTCTAAAGTTATAGTCATCACAAAATTCCTCAGACAGTACCACCTAATGAGGCTTCAGATGGTCATTAAAACCATATTGTGATTTCATTATCAAACCAGGGGATTAAAAATAGATGACTGTCCCCTCAGTCAAAAGACCAAGAAAGATGGGGAAATGAAACCAATAAAGAGAGAGGGAGGAGAGTGAGAAGTGTTGCTTTCACATTGTAGGAACTTTGCTGAGTAAATATAAAATGTCCCTGAAGCTGTATCTCGGCTTGCTGTTATCACAGCCAGAAGCAGAAAACAACCTTGACAATTAAGGCTTGCCGTAGTCCCTCTCCATCCTGGGTTCTTTGTTGCAGTTCAATGTCGAGTGTTAAAAGGATAAAGAATAGGAAAGCTATCAGGGGAGGGATGGGATATAGAGATCTGGTGGTAGGAATTGTGTGGAGTTGTACCCCTCCTATCCTATAGTTTTGTTAATGTCTTCTTTTTAAAATAATAATAATAAAAAAGGATGAGGTGGGAAATCCATTTAAAATTTTTGTTAGTCTTCATTTTATATTTGTGATCAATCATGAGTCACAAGATTGTAAGATTGCAGTGTCTAGCTCCATACTGCTTTCATCTTTAAAATAAATGTCAGTCATACTTGAAGATTATAAAAATGGGGGGGGGTGGCGTACCTGGTTGTGCGCAAATGTTAAAGTGTGTGAGGACCTGGGTTCTAGCCCCCATTTCCCACCTGCAGGGGGAAAGTTCACAAGTGGTGGAGCAGTGTAGCAGGTCTCTCTCTCTCTGGTTTTCTGGTTTATTTATTTCTTATTTATTTATTCAATAAATAAATAAGGTTAAAAAGAAAAAGACTATGAAAATGGTCTGTTCTGAGAGTATAATGAATCAAACACAGAGGAAGGTGGAAAGGAAGTTCAAGTGCCATCCTTAGCACACTACTCAGGGAACCATTTTGCTGTGAACTCAGCATGCTATCATTCGCTAGGAAATGATTCTTTTGAAGAATGTGTTTTGGTTTTAGATGTCTGAAAAAACAGTGCCTCTCTAGGTCAGTTATGTGGAGATGAGGGGACCTCAGAGATTGAAGGTTGGCATCTGTTTTTTTTTCTTCTTCTTTAAATAAAAGACAAACTAATTTTTAATTTTAAAATTATTATTATTTTTTATATGAGAGAGAGAGAGAGAAAGAGAGAGAAAGAGAGGGCAGGTGACAGACAGGATGCCACCTTCCAGTTCTGACATAGGATGGGATTGAACCTGGGGCTTCTGTGACCTCATCGTTTGTGGTCCCTCTGCTATCTCCCTGTTGTTTTCGATGGGTTATGTTGTTTTCGCCAGGCTGGCTTCACGGGCGGGTAACAGACAACCAGGGACTCATGGTTGAGCTGTAGGCAGTATCTCTTTATTCATGCAGGATGCAGCCCAATCTAAGACGAGCTAAGCTAAACTCAAGGTATTGTAAAACTCACAATGCTGTCTTTATATATACTTGCCAAGTAGGGTGGAAACAGGATGTGACATAGAGAGGGTGGAGAGAAAAGTGACTGGTGAAAATCAGAGTGTGACAAAGAGGGGGCAGATTAGGCGAGAATCCTATCACTGAACCACAAATGCCCTGGAGGGAGGGTGGAACTTGTTAACAGTGGTTATGTAAATAGAATGAAGTGGTTATGTAAATAGAATAGTGTTAAGCAGGGGGGATTTAAACCAAATGAAACAGAAGGGGTCTCATGCATACCAACATCTCCCTAGCCCATGACATCTTTTTTCTTTCTCATTTTCTTTTTAAAAATATATTTATTTATTTATTATTGGTTAGAAACAGAGAAAAATTGAGAGGGGGCGGAGATAGACACCTGCAGCCCTGCTTCACTACTTGGGAAGCTTCCCCCATGCAGGTGGGGACACCAGGGGCTTGAACCTGGGTCCTTGGCGCACTGTAATGTGAGCGCTTAGCCAGGTGCACCACTACCTGGCCCCTTCTTTATCATTTTCTAGAACTCTCTAGAAACTGTTGGGATTTTCCTTGAGGACAGTGTTCTGGTTCTCTGTCTATAGTACTCTTGCATCCCTGAAGATACTTCTGGGTAGAGGTGTTCACACCTGACGAGGAGAGTAGGCAGGGAGCTCTCTGTCCCAGGCAACCTCAGCTGCTTGTAGTGAGCCGTGTCCAGGCTCTGGGTTGACTTTTCTTTAAGTCTTCTCCTCACAGGCTTCGTCTGACCCTGTGAAAGTGGGACGTACACCTTCAAGAATGGGGAATACACCTCTCTTCATAAGTCTGTGTTCATCAGGCAAGAACAACTTTCCAGAAAGGTACCCAAATAATATCTCTATAATTGATCAGATGGGGGGGGTCCTACCCCAAGTCCCTAATTCATCACTGACTATGGAAAAATGAATGGCCACAATAAGCTTTGTCCTTTATATCACTTTTCCTTCGGGTGTCAGGGATGGAAAAGGGGTATTCTTTCCTCCAACCAACGGAGTTGCTGTAAACAGGAAGAAAGGGCCAGCAGAGGCTAGCAAGAAATGGACAGTATCCACCTCACCTCAGCGGGAGCTCAGCCAAAGGTCATCTGAGTCACGTCGTTGTGGGCTGAGATTAGCTTGGAGAACATAGGAGCTGCGTGCCTGAGCTCCCTAATTTGATCCCAAGTGCTGCATGTTACAGAAGAGTGCTCTGATCTCTCTTTCTCTCTCTCTCCTATGTACAGTTCTATCTTACATGAAATACATAAACTCATCTTAAAGAAATCATGTCAAAATTCTTTTTGAATTTTTTTTTGCATTTATTGATTTATTTTCCCCTGTCATTTTATTGTTATGGTTATTATTACTGTTGTTGTTGCTGTTGTTGGACAGGACAGAGAGAAATGGAGAGAGGAGGGGAAAACAGAGAAGGGTAGAGAAAAATAGACACCTGAAGACCTGCTTCACAGCTTGTGAAGTGACTCCCCTGCAGGTGGGCAGCTGGGGACTCGAACCCGGATCCTTTTGCCAGACCTTGTGCTTTGAGTCACGTGCACTTGACCCACTGTGCTACTGCCCAACTCCCTTTTTACATTTTTTAAAGATGTTATTTATTAATCAAAATGATAGGAAAACACACACACACACACACACAGAGAACCAGACATCACTCTTTTTTTTTTTAGTTTTTTTAAATATTTTATTTTATTTATTTATTCCCTTTTGTTGCCCTTGTTGTTTTATTGTTGTAGTTATTATTGTTGTTGTCGTCGTTGTTGGATAGGACAGACAGAAATGGAGAGAGGAGGGGAAGACAGAGAGGAGGAGAGAAAGACAGACACCTGCAGACCTGCTTCACTGCCTGTGAAGCGACTCCCCTGCAGGTGGGGAGCCGGGGTTCGAACCAGGATCTTTATGCCGGTCCTTGTGCTTTGCGCCACCTGCGCTTAACCCGCTGCGCTACAGCCCGACTCCCCAGACATCACTCTTGTACATGTGCTGCTGGGGATTGAACTAGAGACCTCAGGCTTGAGAGTCCAGTGCTTTGTCCACTGTGCCACCTCCCAGACTACATGCCACAGTTCTTGTCCCCATCACTTTGCTTAAGGATACAGCTCACATTCCAATCTCCAGGATGATGGAATGATGAATCTTTCATAAATTGGCTACATTTTCCAAAACAGAAGGTCTGATCAGCACTTTAAGTTTCTGGAGTTCTTGGAGACATTTTCCCAAGCCATGTACACGTCATCAACTTTGTGAGAAATAAAAATGACAGGCAATTGGATCTCCAGACTTGAACATTCAAGTTTTAGGGCTGATGTGATAGCTTACCTGCTGAGGAACCTGGACTGCCATGTGGACAGCCCAGTACTAAGCTCCCAGTACACCACATGGGAGTGCCGTGGCTCTGGGGAGGGCTTTGTGCTGTGTTAAGAAAAAATGATCAGGAGTTGGGCGGTAGCGCAGTGTTTTACGCACCCGTGGTGCAAAGCGCAGGGACCGGCGTAATGATCCCATTTCGAGCCTCCGGCTCCCTCCATGCAGGGGGATCGCTTCACAGGCGGTGAAGCAGGTCTGCAGGTGTCTTTCTCTCCCCCTCTCTACCCTCCCCTCCTCTCTCCATTTCTCTCTGTCCTATCCAACAACGATGACATCAATAACTATAACAATAAAGCAAGGGCAACCAAAGGGAATAAATAAATAAAACTTAAAAAAAATGATCACACGTGATAAAAGGACACACGTGTGAGTCTCCAGTGATTACAAAACAGAAAAGAAAGAAAGAAGGGCCAGTTTTACTGACTGACTCTTTATGATGCTATCAGAACATGGCAGATAGGTTGGAGACTCCTATATATATTTGAGCGTTCCATAAATATTTTATTGTTTTTGGAAATCAATACATAGAGAGTCATGCTGTTGCAAGGCGCACAGTGTAACTACTCAAGTACTTCATAGCTTGCTACTGGGGCCAGCCCACTGTCTGTCATGAATTTCCACTGCGCCCGGTCCTGAACGGTGAGTCTCCTCTTTGGTGATGCTCTTAGAAGGGCTAACTTCTTCATCTTCCTTCCTGCTGTCTCCAGGCTCCTCTGCTTGGTCTTTATGTGTGCACAGTATAGTCTGGTGTTAAGAGGGAAGACTGGGTTCAAATATCTGCCCTTTGCCGGCTGCTCCATGTTACCCTGGACACAAGTCTGCATGGCTGGACCTCTGTCTCCTCAGTTGTCAGATGATGAGGTTGTACTCAGCCTCTTCTGCTTCTTGGGAGGATCAAGCAAGTTACAGGAAGCACAGTCAGCTCTACGTAAATGAGTTTAAAAACAAAGCAGCCATGGGGCCAGGGGGTAGCGCAGCGGGTTAATCGCACATGGCACGAAGCGCAAGGACCGGCGAAAGGATCCCGGTTCGAGCCCCCGGCTCCCCACCTGCAGGGGAGTCGCTTCACAAGCAGTGAAGCAGGTCTGCAGGTGTCTGTCTGTCTTTCTCCCCCCCCCCCCGTCTTCCCCTCCTCTCTCCATTTCTCTCTGTCCTATCTAACAACTACGACATCAATAAACAACAATAATAATAACTATAACAACAATAAAAAACAACAAAGGCAACAAAAGGGAAAATAAATAAAATAAATAGGAAAAATTATTATTATTAAAAAAAAAAAAAAGCAGATTCTCCTCTTGACTCTCTTCTGTGTTGCTTGCCATACTAGTGGAACCACTTTTCTCCAGTGGCTTCTTCCTTCAGCTCTGTGATATATGCACTCACGTAGCCTCGGTCTACACTTTCCTTTGAGCAAAAGCTGAGGGGACTATTCTACTCATTTTGGAATCAGCAGGCTCAGATTAATCACCACCCCCCTCACCAGCACCTTTTCTCTGACTTCCTTTTCTTTCTTCACAAGGGCTACTCACATGCACAGAGTGGAGGACCTGGAAGCATTTTTCATTCTCCCTCCTCCGCACATCTAATTAGTCACCTAGTCCTGTCAAGCGGATAGATACAATCTCTTGTAGCTTTCATTCTCTGGGTCCCTCCCTGCGTCGAGACACTCAGTAAGTCACAACTGGATCTCTTGCTCAGATCCTCCTCATCCCCTAGCCTGGCATCCTATTCTTCTGAAGTCTCTCTCTGCCGAGTTACCAGAAAGAAGCATTTGACATGACTGAGGAGCTGATTAAGCTACTCCCCCTCTTAACATGAAGCATAGATTCTCGATAGTCTGTGGGATAAAGCCCAAAGCCTTTAGCATGACACTCCTGATCCCTCATAATCTATCTCCTTGGACTCCTACAGTTTTGGTTTTTGACACTCCTTCCCTTCAAATGTGCATGTCAACTGAATAGATGTACATATGGAATCAATATGATCTAATCCTACTGAATTAACTTCTGGAAGAAACTTTATCGACTGTTTTCTCTAGGTGATACGGTAAACCAAGTTATTTCTTGTCTAAATGTTTTTGCAGCACAATTGGATTGTATAGAGTTTATTTTGCAGTCTTTATTTAATTGGAATCATCTCCGTGGGAGAATTATCTCGTGTACTAATAATTATACTTGGTATTTGATTTATTAACTAGGCATCGCTGTATCAGAGCACTTAACACATTATTTTACAAAATTAAAATTTTTAATTCAATTTCTTTCTATTGTATGATTAATGTTGGGGCTGTTATTTCTTTCTTTCTTTCCTTTTAATTTTTTTTTTTTTGGTTGTTATCTTTTTTTTCTTTCTTTCTTTTCCTTTTTTTGGCCTCAGAGTTATCGTTGGGACTCAGTGCCTGCACTGAAAATCCACTGCTCCTGTCCTGGAGCCCATTTTTTCACTTTTGTTGCCCTTGTTTTTTAGTGTTGTTGTTGTTATTATTGTTGTTGGATAGGACAGAGAGAAATGGAGAGAGGAGGGGAAGACAGAGAGGGGGAGAGAAAGACAGACACCTGCAGACCTGCTTCACCGCCTGTGAAGCGACTCCCCTGCAGGTGGGAAGCTGGGGGCTCGAACCGGGATCCTTACACCTGTCCTTGTGCTTCGCACCACGTGCACTTAAGCCACTGCACCACCACCCAGACTCCCTGGCACTATCATTTATACCAAGTCTGATTTTCTCAGTAGACGTTAGATTATAAATTTTGCCATATCTAGATTTATCCCTTATTCACATTTCTATTCAGCTCACTATAATTTTCAGGGTTATTTTGGGGTAAAAACTATTCTATGTCTCTTTCCTTAATTTAAAAGTTATAATAAGGGGCCAGGTGGTGGTGCACCTGGTTGAGCACATGTATTATAATGCTCAAGGACCCGGGTTCGAGCCCCAGGTCCCCACCTGCAGGGGGACAGCTTTACGAGTGGTGAAGCAGGGCTGCAGGTGTCTCTCTGTCCCTCTCCCTCTCTATCACCTCCCCTCCCTCTTGATTTCTGGCTGTCTCTATCCAATAAATAAATATAATAAATTAAAAAAAAATTAAAAAAGAAAGTTATAATAAATAATTCTCTTGGATGCTTCAAGAATGGTCAGGTGATCTATAATCTTGACAATCTATTTCTCTTGTCTGTGGTTTTCCATTTAATTCATGACATTCTGAAAAATCCAGGTCTTGGCTTTTACATATTGTGCTGCTATGAACATAGGTGTACACAGCTCTCTTTGCGTGGGTGTACTTGGTTTCTTAGGATCTATCTCTAGGAGAGTGATTTCTGGGCCATAGGGACAGGTCTATTTCTAGCTTCTTGAGAGTTATCCAGCCTTCTAAAATGAAAGAAAAAAAAATGTCTTGATATAACAAAGACAAAAACAAGGGAACTAAAATTACAACATGAAAATAAGGTGACCAAAAATTTCAGATTGGAATGCAGAATGCACAGGCCTTTCTATCTATTATACCACAAATGTGGCTTCCTCTGACATCATAGATAGTTCTCTTGTTAGAATACCTCAGTGCTAGCTAAGATCCACCCAGCTGTGAGTCAAGAAAACCCAGTTCAAAGAACTCAGTAAACACCTGTACTTAATTTGCTAATGTGCGAGCTTTCCCTTCTGTGTCTGTGGTGAAAATCTTTAAGAAAACTTCTGACTGACCCACCTGGAGTCACAGGTCTATCCTGGACCAGTCTGTTGAAACCAGGAGCTGGGACATTACTACCTACTGCCAAGGTTCCATGTTCACTGCTTGAAGAAGTCAGTTAATCCAGAAACCAGTGCTCAGTGTGAGGAAAACATTTTAATTGAGGTGTTAGCAACCTGACAAAATATGACCAATGCATGTCTCCAAAATAGCCCGTCTTTAAGCTCTGGGCTCTGGAGCTTATACATGGAAGGAAAAAGACTAGTGGGTTACTGAAATAAAGAAGTGGTGTCCGGTCCCAAGAATGTCAAGCTAGATTCAGTGATTTGATGACTCACCAGGCCAAGGTGGTCTGAAGAGCTGATTAGGCCTCTAATTAGTGTTTTGCAGTCCATCATTAAGCGCTCTCGCCAGTGGGTTTGTGTTTCTCATTCTCATTTGTTCCTTGCTGTCCATTGTGATGGGCTCCTAGTTAAGCAACATGCAAAGCAGAGCGTCCTTCACTGTTAAGCATCGGACAGGGAAAAGGTCAAGTGGGAGAGTTAGCGCTCACGAGTGGCCAAGGTGGAACTTCTCATCTCTGCTCCCTTCCTTCTAGCTTCCTAATGCCAGCTTTCTTATACGCATGCTCCCTTCTGTGGGAAGAGGGGAGGTGAGAGGCAGAGGCCAGAGGTGATGGCGGGTCCAAGAAGAAAGGATGCTGAGTCCAAGTCCAGGCAGAAAGAATGATGGTGGTGACAGTAGCCATTTGATGCACCTTTCGCTGGACTCTGATACGTGCTTCCAAAACACATGAATGTATTTTCTTATAGGGATGGTATGAAAGCATAGGCATATATTTTATTTAATTTTTTTTTGTCTCCAGGGTTATCGCGGGGGCTCAGTGCCTGGCACTATGAATCCACTGCTCCTGGAGGCCATTTCCCCCCATTTTTTGGTGCCCTTGCTGTTGTTATTGCTATTGTTGTGGGATAGGACAGAGAGAAATCAAGAGAGGAGGGGAAGACAGTGATGGGGAG
The DNA here is from genome assembly GCF_950295315.1 of Erinaceus europaeus. Taxonomy (NCBI): domain Eukaryota; kingdom Metazoa; phylum Chordata; class Mammalia; order Eulipotyphla; family Erinaceidae; genus Erinaceus; species Erinaceus europaeus. The sequence goes on along the minus strand of NC_080166.1, from coordinate 135,413,637 downwards.
AGAAAGATAGATAATGGCACATCTGATTCACCGATTGTGAAGAGACCCCACTGCAGGTGGGGAGCTGGAAGCTTGAACTGGGATCTGTGAGCCTGTCCTTGCTCTCTGTGCCACCTTCACCCGCTGCACCACCTCCGGGCTCCCTAGACGTACATTTTAAACCTAGGTGCCTCTTACACAATGTTGCTTCATCTTTTAGAGAAGGTGTACCTTGCTTTCTTGATGCTTTTTTGTCAACAAAGTGCCCATGACAAATAATATCTGTGGAGAGAGTGAACAAAATGGAGAGACTGTAAACTCATTGTCTCATGTATGTTTATATCTGAACCAAACTAGAAATGTCCATCTCTCCTTCCTTCTCTCCTCTCTCTCTCTCTTTCTCCCTCTCTCTCTCTCTCTCTCTCTTTGTTCTTTCCCTCCTCAAATTAACCTGGGCTATATGCATTTAATTTTAAAGATGAGATTACATCTGATCATGAAATCACATTATAGTAAGAAAATTTTTAAAAAGTAAGAATATATATATGTGTGTGTGTGTGTGTGTAGTTTTTGTGTCTTTGAGGGGAAGTAAACAATAAAAACAGCAGCAGCAGCAAAAGATACTGCAGTGAAGAGACCAGGGTGGAAAATATTTTTCTTCTCAGTTGCTTAAAGTATCTCCTTCCATGAGGATACAATCTGTTTGAAAGGTGGTTTTGTAAAATGTGCAACCTGGGAGAGAAAGAGGAGCAAGCCGTTAGCAGGGCCGATAACGCACAGTGACTACCAGCCATTTTCTTGTGGTAGATAACAGTGATCAACCACCTTAAGTCAAACACCACACAGGAGGCTATTCGACCTATGGAAATCACCAAGCAAACCTGCCAGGAATAAGATTTACAGCCCTGCCAGGCGGTGAACTCAAAGGTCACTCTTGAATTAAGTTACCTTTGTATGACTTTCTGTTCTGGGTGTGAAAATACACAGAATGGCAAAATCCATTAGACTACAGCTGACAGCAAGAGGGGTTCATTAATTCCGGAGTGGGAGCTGGCTTGCTTTTCTTCAACACTCTCGTGGGAATTCTGTGGGCCTGGTTCTCAGTGGCAGACAGAGCAATCAAACCGACTCCAACTCGGGCTATAGGAATAGTACCAGGAACCACCAGCCCCCTGTCCCTAAAAATAGACATTTCCTGAACAGGCCATGTGGTGGCCAGGAAGGAGTCACACTGGACACAGTGCAGGAGGGCTTTGTGATCATTACAGGGGACAGGGACTAGCAAAGCACCCCCAATCTCTACTGGAGAGACATATACAATGTCATGGCAGCTGGGACCACGGGAGTGGTTGGGCTGAGAAATTGCAGGCTGCACAGAGCAGAGCCCCAAGCTCCTCAACCCAGGATCTCATCATGGCTGGAAGTCAGAGCTTTGAGAGTTGCAGGAATACTCCATTTCTTTCCCCAGAGGAGGATGGATGATACAACTGCCATGCTTGAGTCTTTCAAGAGATGACATTAACTGGTAGGCCTCCTCTACTGGTGGGTTGGTCCCATCTCCTCTGCCATGGAGAGTCGGGAAGGTTCTGTAAGAAACCATTCAAGCCTTTTTCTTTTTCTTTCTTTTTAATCGAGGAGATTAATGGCTTCTAGTCAACAGTAAAGGCAATTGTTGATACATATGTACAATTTATCAGTTTTCTAAAAAGTAGTCTAACCTCCACTTCATCTAGGTCCTGCTCCATTATTACATTCCAGGATCAAAAGACAAAGAGAATCTTTTATTTTGGTGGAATGCACCAAACCCAGTCCAAATTCTGCCTCGAGTTACATATTTCTCAACTTCTGTCCGTGAGTGAAATCATCCCATATTCAACCTTCTGGCTGAGCTCACTTTATATGATTCCTTCAAGCTCCATCCTAGTTGGGGTGAAGAAGGTGACTTCATCATTCTTAATAGCTGAGTACTGTTCCATTGTGTATCTAGACCACAATGTACTAATTCACTCATCTGTTGTTGGATGTCTAGGTTGCTTCTAGATTTTGGCTATTATAAATTGTGTTGCTGTAAACATAGGTATACACAGATCTCTTTGGATTGGGTGTGTTTGGTTCCTTAGGATCTATCCCTAGGAGAGGAATTGCAGAGTCATAGGGCAGGTCCATTTCTAGCCTTCTGAGAGTCTCCAGACTTCTCTCCACAAGGGTTGGTCCAATTTACATTTTTAGCAATTATTTTCATGTCTGACCTCACTGCTTTCTTCTGCTCTACTTTCAGGCAAGTCAACTCCCCCCCCCCTTTCTCTCTCTCCCTCGAAAATCTCTCTCACTGATTCTGCTTTCCCTCTCAGTGACTGACACTTCCTCAGTTGGTGTCTGTCTTGGGAATACATTGCTTTCTTGAGTGTAAACATAGGAATCGTAGACCATGTACACAACTGGCACAAAGCTGATGCCATCAGGATACAACAGACATATGGTGTAGGATGTAAACTCGTGAGGAATTGTGGGAACTAGAATCACTTACGTGAGGGTCTGGCAGAAGCACAGTCATTTTCTCTTCTTACTCTCTCACTCTTCTTTGCCCTCCCTGTTTGCCGTTCATCTGATTGTCTTGTCCTCTCCCTGGACTGGCACGTGATGATGCTGAACACTGGCCAACCTTAGACACATGGCTGTTTCTTCTCTCTGCTCATTTTCCTACCACGGTTTCTATGTACTTAATAAACTTGCCACTTTTAAACTCCTCAGAAGCACCATGTAGTTTTTTAATTATAATTTTTTATATTTATTTATTTACTTATTCCCTTCTGTTGCCCTTGTGGTTTTCTTGTTGTTGTTATTATTGTTGTTATTGATGCCGTTGTTGTTGAATAGGACAGAGAGAAATGGAGAGAGGAGGGGAAGACAGAGGGGGGAGAGAAAGACAGACACTTGCAGACCTGCTTCACCACCTGTGAGGCGACTCCCCTGCAGGTGGGGAGGCAGGGACTTGAACCAGGATCCTTAAGCAGGTCCTTGCGCTTCACGCTTCACGCCATGTGTGCTTAACCCGCTGTGCGATCATCCAACTCCATTTTTTTTTTTTGCTATATCTGGTGTCCAATATGGGGCACAAACCCCCGATCTTGAGATAAAGAGGCTCATACTCTGTTACCTGAGCTGGCCAGTGTGTGTGTGTGTGTGTGTGTGTGTGTGTGTGTTTGTATGTGTGTTTGTATATGTGTGTGGTGGCGGAAGTGGAGATGGTGGTAGGATTGAGGCAGAAGGGCTCTCCAGAGACAGCCTTCCAGCATCTATCTACTCATTGTAAAGAGATCAGCTCTAACTGCCTGAGTTCTAATGTGTGTTCTATTCTGTGTGTTTGGCTGGCAATGTTTATTGTGAATCCCGGAGAAATGTCCCTTTTACACACATATGCAAATATAGGTATACAAATGCAGACATGCCGTTTTCTCCCCAACATAAAAGAGGCTGTTATATCTACTTTTCTGCAGCTTTCACTGAAAAACTGCAGCACGGCTATCTTTTTATGTCAGTAACGTATTTGAACCTCATTCCTTTAAGCTCTCATATAATGCAGACATCTCTTTACTATTTATTGATACTTTAAAGTTCAGTTTCTCTTTTATTTTAATTACTATGAGCAATGCTGACATGGACATCCTTGTCCGGCGTGTGTGTGTGTGTGTGTGTGTTATATAGTATTATTTCCATGTCCATAGATAACATTGCATATTTATTTATTTAGGTTAGAGTCCTGAGGCTAGAATTGTTGAGTATGAAAATTAAATGTAAACTGCACACAGTACTTTCCATAGAGTTCTATACCGTGGGCCGGTAGGTGACACATCTGGTTGAGTGAACATATTACCGTGCGCAAAGACCCAGGTTCAAGCCCCTGCTCCCCTCCTACAGGGGGGAGCTTTGTGAGCAGTGAAGTGGGTCTTCAGGAGTCTGTTTCTCTCTCTCTCTCTCTTTCCTATACCCCTCTCAATTTCTCTGTCCTACCAAACAAAATAGAAAGGGGGGGGGGTGGCCGTTAGGGCTGGAGATTCATAGTGTAGGTACCAAGCCCCAGTGGTCGTTAATTACGTAATTAAGTTAGATTCCAGTTACACTTCCACCGTTAATTGTCGAAGGCATACATTTTTCAAGCGTCCACTGAAACTAGATTTTTAAGTTATTTAAACTTTTGCCAACCAGATGGAAGAAAACAAAGCTTGGTGTGTTTTTCTTTGTATTTTCTTGATACCTGGAAATATCTTTTATGGGCTTGTTATTATCTGAAACTTCCCCTGTGCTTTTTACTTTTGCATTTCCTGTCCTCTTTGGGAGTACTGATTTGTTTCCGTTACATATTTCTATTCTTTACATATTATGGAAACTCTCTGTGATCAAGATGTCCGCATACTCTAGACAAAGCAACAGAGTATCATTTTCATGGAGTCCTAGAGTTGGTTTGATTCAGCTATGAAGCTTTTCTGTTTTGCATCTTGCCTGTGGATATAATCAAGCAGCAACTGGAATGAGAGCCATGTGTAGGCTTGTGAGGCTGAGTATTCAAGAGAGAGCCCGCAGGGTGGCAAGTCACTGCTCTGTAAGCCTTGGACCAGGTGGGGTTGGATTGACTCTTACAAAGCGTTGGTTGGTTTCTAAGACCAAGTGTTCAATATGGTAGGAGTCTCTTCCACGCTGGGCATGGAAACTGCTAAGCATGACGTCTGCTGTACTCTGTGTCGTATGCTTTACATTGGTTTGTTCTAGCCCTCCCCCGCCAAGAGAATTGGATCAGTCCAATTAATTTCGCGGGCCTGCTTGGCCCCGCCCCAAGGAACCCCGAGAGAGAGTTCCTGAGTTCTGGAGTTCGAGAGTTTGAGAGTTACAGAGTAAGAGAGAGTTCCACAGTGGAAGAGTTTCAGAGGGTTCCCCAGTACGAGAGTTCCAGAGTTCCAGAGTTGGAGAGTTCCCGAGTTACAGAGTAAGAGGGAGTGCTTGTGCCGCTGCAAAGAGACAGCAGAGTTCTGTTTGGTGATTAGTTTGTCTTAGTTTATGAATCGTTGTTCCTGAATAAAGAAATACAGCTGCCCTGCCCAGCCGTTGTCTCCGCGTCTCTGTTCACCACTGCGAAGCCAACCCGGCTGGCAAGAGCCTACAAATTTTAACAACAACTCTGTTCTCAAAGCAGTTATAGGACCCATTCACATCCAAGGGAAGGGACAGAGAAGAGAAAGAACTTGGGACTCTCTCTAATCCATCGCAGACGACTCTCTCACAAGTTCTTTGGGTATTTCCCATTTGCAAAATGTACTGTGTCCTCTCTGCTTCCTTTATTATTTTATTTTATTTTATTTTATTTTATTTTATTTTATTTTATTGCCTCCAGGGTTATCACTGGCGCTCGGTGCCTGCACTACAAATCCACTGCTCCTGGAGGTCATTTTCCCCCATTTTGTTGCCCTTGTTATAGTTGTTAGATAGGACAGAGGACATTGAGAGGGGAATAGGAAATAGAAGAGAAAGAGAGAGAGAAACAGACACCTGAAGACAGAGAGGAGGGGAAGACAGAAGAGGAGAGAAAGACAGACACCTGTAGCCCTGCTTCACCACTTGCGAAGCTTTCCTCCTACAAGTGGGGGCTGGGGGGTTGAACTTGGGTCCCTGTGCACTGTTTGGAGGTTCTAGCAGGGGAACGCAGCTACTCCTATACCCTTGACCAAAAACAGGCCCGTCTCTATTTGGGGAAGGCCGTCCTCTTTGAACGAGCCTGCAGCTTGGGGAGGGACGCACATGGAGCGAGGAGGGAGGAAGGGGACCCACCTAGCAGGCCAGATCAGCTGAATCAACCCTCGCGATCAGTGGGGTGACAGACCGGCCTCACATCCAGTCCCTGTGCATTGTAACGTGTACTCACCCAGGTGTACCACCACCCAGTCCCTCCTCTGTACTTCCTAATACCCCGCTTCCCTGAAGTTTCTCTTGTATCATCATTGTTTCGAGGTCAAGGTTCAGGACTTTATGACTTCAATCCAGACCAGGTGTGTCTGAGGCTCCTTGGGTGGGCCCTGGCCTCTTTACTTTAGGACCTGTGAACCAGAGAGACATCTTATCTACACTAGACACGCACTGTTGGATAGGCAGAGAAAAACCACAAATGGAAGGCACATGGCAGTTCTTGGTCCATAGCAATTATGAAATCCAGCTGGACGTACACTGCCATTCCTGGGATGGTTCTGTTTCCTGGGACTGATTCTCCACGGCTCTTGGCTTTGGGCCCAGGCTACTTGTTTCGCTCCCCCTGCCTTCTTCCTGCCCATGGTAGTTTGGGAAGCAGGTGCCCAAAGATCCTTTTCAATTTGTGCTGTCCTTGACTCCTATCTAAGATGACACAATTCTTTTAAAAAAGCTTGTAGATTTATGGGATGCAGAAGGTGGAAGGTACTGGTTCTCCTGCTGGACCTGGGCCTTAGTAGGTCGATCCATATCCCCAGCCTGTTTCTATCTTTCCCTAGTGGGACAGCCTGAATTTTTTTAATGCTTATTTATTCCCCTTTGTTGCCCCCCCCTTTTAAAAATTGTCATTATTGTTGTTGTTGGATAGGGCAGAGAGGAGGGGAAGAGAGAAGGAGGGGAAAATAAGCACCCACAGACCTGTTTCACCTGTTTTCACCTGTTTCACCTGAGTCACCTGTGAAGTGACTCCCTTGCAGGTGGGGAGCCAGGGCTCGAACCAGGATCCTTATGCCGGTCCTTGTGCTTTGCGCCACCTGCTGCACTAATGCCTGAATCACAACACCCCAAATTTTATACACTCTGTTGGGAATTCCTAGCAGAGACTGAGAGCCAGGTTGGAATGCTATGCTGGGGCCAGGGAGATAGTACAGAGGTTATACAAGAGGTTTCTGGTTTGATCCCTGACCACCCTAGGACAACGCTGAGTGAGCAGTGCTTTGGGTTCAAGGAGGAAAAAAAAAAACGTTGAAAATGTAATAGAAAGATGCCATGGGGGCCAAGGTAGATGGCATAATGTTTCTGCAAGGATACCCATGCCTGAGGCTCCTAAGTCCCAGGTTCAATTCCCTGCCCCACCATAAACCAGAACTGAGCAGAGCTCTGGTAAAAAGAAAAACAAAACAAAACAAAAACAAACAAACAAACAAACAACTTTGTACTTTGACGTGCTGGGAATTGAGTTTGCATCTGGGGTGCCTTGGGCATGGACAGCAGTCTTATTGCATAACCACTATGCTATCTCTCCCCAGGCTTTTTTTTTTTTTAATAGGTAAAGGCAAATTGAGAGGGTGGGGAAAGATAGGGAGACTTTGAACTTGCTGAACCACATGCAAAGTTTCTTCTTGTCGGTGGGGGCCAGGTTCAAGAACCCAGTCCTTGCATATTGTAGTGTGTGGCCTCAAGTACACTGTGTAAACACTACAAACACTACACTCCAGTCTCAATTTTTTTTATAGTTGTAGTCATTGTTGTTATTGATGTCATCGTTGTTGGCTAGGACAGAGAGAAATGGAGAGAGGAGGGGAAGACAGAGAGGGGGAGAGAAAGACAGACACCTGCAGACCTGCTTCACCGCCTGTGAAGCGACTCCCCTGTAGCTGGGGAGCCAGGGGCTCGAACCAGAATCCTTAATGCTGGTCCTTGTGCTTTGTGCCACATGCGCTACCACCTGGCCTCCCAGTCTAATTTTTTTTTAATATTTATTTATTCCCTTTTTTTGACCTTGTTTTATTGTTGTAGTTATTGATGACATCGTTGTTGGATAGAACAGAGAGAAATGGAGAGAGGAGGGGAAGACAGAGAGGGGGAGAGAAAGACAGACACCTGCAGACCTGCTTCACCGCCTGTCAAGCGATTCCCCTGCAGGTGGGGAGCCGGGGGCTCGAACCGGGATCCTTATGCCGGTCCTTGTGCTTTGTGCCACATGCGCTTAAGCTGCTGCGCTACCGCCCAACTCCCCCCAGTCTAATTCTTTTATTTTTTTTCTCTTTCTGTTTATTTTTAAATTTTTTTTTCAATTTCTTTTTTTTTAAAAATTTTTTTTAATTTAAGAAAGGATTAATTAACAAAACCATAGGGTAGGAGGGGTACAATTCCACACAATTCCCACCACCCAATCTCCATATCTCACCCCCTCCCCTGTTTATTATTATTTTTTTATAAGACAGAAGGAGAAAGAAGAGATACCTGCAGTACTGTTTAATGTCAAGATGTCTATGAATTCTCACTTTAATGACTTTTGCACTACAGTTTTTGCAACACTTTACCTTTTATGTATCAGGAGGAACTCTAATCAATGTGCTTTGTCTCCAACATGTTTATTTTTTTTTTTCTGGGTGACCTGTGTTGTGTACCTAATAAAACAAGCAGGACATCTAGGTGAAAAAAAAAAAAGAAGCTTGTAGATTCCTTGTGTATCCATTTTTCTTCATTTACCAAAAGCTCTGAAGTCACAGCTTCCCTATGCAGGCTCTGTATGTGAGCTAGGAATCACAGTCCCTGGGACAGCATCCAAAGATTTCTGAGAAGCAATTTGTTTAGCTCTTCAGAAATTTGAAGCATGAATTTAAGAATTTCATAGGACTCGTTGGCAAAGCGAGACAATTCATGAGCAATAACCGTAAGAGTCTTTGAGAGGAGGGGCAAGGCAGTAGCACACCTGGTTAAGCACACACATCACAGGACGCAAGGGTCTGTCTCCTAGTGTCCCCACCTGCAGGAGGGACACTTCACGAGAGGTGAAGCAGGTCTTCAGATGCCTGTCTCTTTCTCCCTCTACCTCCCTTCCCCTCTCCATTTCTGTCTCTGTCCATTTGCTTTATTGCTAGATATCTGCATTTACTATTGGCTCCAAAAGTCATTTCTTGTTGAGTCTTTTGCAGTCTTTAGGAATGGGAACTTGCGGGAGTCGGGCGCTAGCGCAGCGGGTTAAGCGCAGGTGGCGCAAAGCATAAGAACCAGCATAAGGATCCCGGTTCGAACCCCGGCTCCCCACCTGCAGGGGAGTCGCTTCACAAGGGGTGAAGCAGGTCTGCAGGTATCTGTCTTTCTCTCCTCCTCTCTGTCTTCCCCTCCTCTCTCCATTTCTCTCTGTCCTATCCAACAACGACAACAACAAGGGCAACAAAAGGGAATAAATAAATAAAATAAATATTAAATAAAAAAGGAATGGGAACTTGCCACATGGCGCAAAGCATAAGAACCGGCATAAGGATCCCGGTTCGAGCCCCCAGCTCCCCACCTGCAGGGGAGTCGCTTTACAGGCGGTGAAGCAGGTCTGCAGGTGTCTGTCTTTCTCTCCCCCTCTCTGTCTTCCCCTCCTCTCTCCATTTCTCTCTGTCCTATCTAACAACAATGACATCAATAATATCAACAATAACAATAAATAGGGCAACAAAAGGGAAAATAAAAATACAAAAAAAAAAAACAGGAATGAGAACATGTCCTCGTGAGTCTTGTTTTCCATTTGCTTCTTGAAATTCAACCTCCACACTAAGTGGCATCTAAAAGCAAACAAACAAACAAAAATGCAAACAAAAATGCCTCAGTAATCTATACTTCCCACACACACATAGGAAAAATAACTGGCACTTTGCTGAACAGACATCTCCTTAATCAAGTCAGCCAATATATTGTCTGTTGGTCACACAGGCTGTTTGGTGACAGTGCCAGCACTCTGCAACAAAGACAACTTTTCTCCAGTCTCCAGTGGAATGTGTTTCTCCCTCTCCTCCAAGCCATTACCAACAATCTCTCCAAAGCCCTTCTAGATTTTTCTATGCTTTTTAAATTATCTTTATTTGCTTATGGAATTGAGACAGTCAGCAACTGAGAGGGAAGTGGGAAGTAGAAAGGAAGAGAGACAGAGAGACAGCTGCTGCACTGTGTTACCACTTGCAAAGCTTTCTCCCTGCAGGTGAAAAACCAAGTCCAAGTTCTGCTTTGTCTTTTCTCTTCCAATCTTATTTTTCAACTTCTGCCTGTGAGTGAGGTCATCCCACATTTATCCTTTTGTTACAAAATTTGCTGCTATGAACCTAGATAGGTATGCACAAATATTTTTGGATAGTTGTTTGGTTCCTTAGGATCTATCCCGAGGAGAGGACTGCAGGGTCACAGGGCAGGTCCATTTCTAGCCTTCGGAGTGTGCTCCAGACTGCATCACAGTTTCTAAGAGCCCAAACCTGGAGCAACCCAGGTATCCAGCAACAGAGGAACGGCTGGGAAATCTGTGGTCTAGATACACAATGGAATACTACTCAGCTGTCAACTGTGATGAAGTCACCTTCTTTACCTCATCTTGAACAGAGCTTAAAGGAATCCTGTGAAATGAGATAAGACAGAAAGAGAAGCATGAATACAGGGTGATTTCAGTTATGGTCAGAAGAACAGAAATAAAAACAGAAGGGAAAACACAAAGCAGAACTTAGACTGAGTCTGGTGTATTGTACTAAAGTAAAGGACTCTGAGGTGGGGGACTTCCAGGTCCTGATGCTGATGGTGGAGGAGGACCTAGGCTGGGGGGCGGGGGTGAGAGTATTTTGCATAAAATTGAGAAATTTTACACATGAACCAATAACTGTTGACTATAACCCATTAATCCCACCCAATAAAAATTTACACAAAATCTATGGGTATCTCTGTAAACACAAACCCATCATCAAATGCCCGATTTAAAACACGTTCCAAACACTTTATTTTGGCAGTGAATGGGGGGAAGGAGTCTTTTAACTCCACAGCTAAACATATTGCTAGGCATTTCATCCTTTTTATGTTTCTATAAGTGGAGTTCACTTTCTTACTTTTCTTTTCTTTCCTTTTTTTTTTTTTTTTTCTTTTTGCCTCCAGGATTATCTCTGGGGCTTGGTGCTAGCATTACAAATCCACGGCTCCTGGTGGTCATTTTTCCTTTTATTTTTCTTTGTCTCTCTCTCTCTTTCTTTCTTTCTTTCTTCCTTTCTTTCTTCCTTCGTTCCTTTCTTTCTTTCTTTTTTAATTAGATGGGAAAGAGAGAAACTGAGAGAGCAGGGGAGACAGAGAGAGGGAGAGACAGAGAGACACCTGCAGACTGCCTCACCACTTGTGAAGTGGACTCCCTGTAGGTGGGGAGCTGGGGGCTTGAACCCAGGTCCCTGTGCTTGGTAATATGTGCTCTTCACTGGGTGTGGCACCTCCTGGCCCCTCCTTTCTAGTTTTTAGCAGTGAAATAATATATTGTGTATTGATCTTGCATCCCAAGTCCTTCCTGAACTTGCTTGCTCGCTCTTCCAGTGTGAGCATTGCATCCTACATGCCTGTATCCAGATGCTTGTCTTGTTTGGCTGTTAAGTTCTCCTGGAGTCTAGCTACCTAGTAGCCTCAAGTTAGGCAGACTCCTTCCTCTCCCACCAGCCTCCCATCTTGCTGCGGAGTGACTGACTGATTCAATGAATCAGTCACAGAGATGAGGGTTCATTAAAAGTTCTTTAGCAAGACCCTGCCTCTATTTCTCTGTGGTTAGTTGTCCATCTGAAAGCTGAGATCTAGCAGTGGTATGTCCCTGGAAACTATAAAGGATGAAAGCGACAGTGTTTATAAAATCCCGAGCTCGTCTCGAAGGAGAATCCCCTCCAAATTCAGTGTGCCATCCCTCCCCCCGCCCCCTCACACACACACACACCATCCATCACACAGAGACTTCTCTGGCTCCAGCCTTCCCTCTGCAGCCGTGTCTCTCCACTCCAGCCTTCCAGTCATTCTGCAGGACCCTGCTCTGCGTGAGTGAGCATCAGAGCAGCTTCTTCTGTTGTCATTAAAAAGTCGAGACTTTGCAATCCTTAGTGTCTCACTCAGGGGGTGGGGGGTGGGAGGGATGTTATTACTCTCATTTTGCAATCAGGGAAAACGACCAGGAGACATACACGTTCAACCTTAGATGGGGGAGTGATGATGGAGGCAGAGCTCAATTCAAACCTTGTGCTTCCTCCTCTCCTTACACTGTGGTGCTTGGGACATAGTCACAGTTAGCACATTATGTGGTTCTTTCACTTCTCCCCGTGGGGAAAGAAATCTTTCCTCTCCCTCCATCTCCTGAAAAGCAACGTTAAGTTTTTTGTGCCCAAGATGGGTCAGCAGAGAGCCTGCTACTGAGAAATTGCTCAGTAAATGTGACCTGGGAGGTGACACAGTGACAGAGCTCAAGATTTGCAGGTGTGAGATCCCAGGTTCTATTCTTGCCATTGGATATACCAGAGTGATAGCAGCTTCTTTCTCTCTCTCTTTCTCTCTCTCCTTCCTTAAGAAATAAACCAACTGACCAGGTCCCATAAGATAGAGCATATGTTCACATGTATCCATAAATTAGGGCAAAATATATACCTGAAAGCAAAAATACAAAATAGTCTGTAGCGAGTCAGTAAAAAGTTCATAATGAAATAGTGTCCACTTAGACTTAGATACCCTCCTCATCTACTTCCTATTACAGTTCTCTCACTCACTCACTCACTCACTCACTCACTCACTCACTCACTCCCAAGCTAACCTCATCAAAGCAAGGACTACAAAAGTTGAATAAAAGCAAGAGACTGGCATACTTTAAGGATGACTCTTTAGTCACTATCAGGCCACCCCATCACCTGGGGCCCTAATTGGGGAGTCCTGAGATTCCCAAACAGACTTGATGGGCCTAGACCTTGAATAAATCCCCCTCTATTTTTCTCAGTCATTCTTATCAGGAACAACACAATAGACCCCTTTGTGGGCCCCCATAGAACCTTTCCCTCAACTTGGATCAACAATGGTAGAGAATGTTCCATCCTCCAAAGGGAGGCTAGACAATATACTCTATGCTACACCTGAGGAAGATGGGTCCTGATATTGGGGCAGCTTGGAATGTTCCTACTCATGACCACAGAATGTGAGCTCAGATCTACAGGGATGCAGAGGTCACATAGGCTCCTAAGCTGAATATGGGCCCCTTCTGGTCCTTCTGCCAGCCATGACATCACCTCCCCAGACAATAATTAGGATCCACCTGCATATCAGATTTCAGGCTCAGGCAAAAACAAACAAACAAACAAATAAACCAAAACACTAGTGTAGCCACAGGCCCTTTGGAATATAACTAAAATGTGCCTACTAGTTATCTACACAATGGAGGGCCCCCAACTCTTCATCTGCACTATTCCAGACTTTAGGTTCATGATTGTTCAACAATTTGTTTGGCTTTGTATGTTAACTGTGTTTTCAACCACCAGGTTCCAGATGCTAGCAGGATGCCAACCAGACTTCCCTGGACAGACAACCCCACCAATGTGTCCTGGAGCTCTGCTTCCCCAGAGCCCTTCCCCACTAGGGAAAAAGAGAGACAGGCTGGGAGTATGGATCCACCTGTCAATGTCATGTTCAGCGGGGAAACAATTACAGAAGCCAGACCTTCCATCTTCTGCATCCCACAATGACCCTGGGTCCATACTCCCAGAGAGATAAAGAATAGGAAAGCTGTCAGGGAAGGGGATGAGATACAGAGTTCTCATGGTGGGAATTGTGTGGTTATACCCCTCTTATCCTATGTTTTAGTTAGTGTTTCCTTTTTATAAATAAAAAATTAAATAAAAAAGAAATAAAAATAAATAAATAAAGGGATCATAGATCTTTTGAGAGAGAGAGAGATTGCTTAATTAAGTCACCATAAAATTCATATTACAGGGGACCCAGTTAAGCACTGGGTTAAGCACACACATTACCATGCACAAAGATTTAGGTTCAAGTCCCCACTCCCCATCAGGGGTGGGGGGAAGGGAGTCCCTTCAAGAGCAGTGAAGCAGGTCTGCAGGTATCTGTGTCTCTCCCACTCTATCTCCCCATCCCCTCTCCATTTCTCTCTGTCCTATCCACAAAAAACAAAAAATGAACATAATGGATCCTAGGAGTGATGGATTTGTGCTGGCATGAGTCCTAGCAATAACTCTGGTGACAGAAAAAAGAAATATATATGTACAACTAACATACATGCAAGCCCCAAGCTTTCTGCACCCTTGCTGTTCAGGATCTGCTCTGCTATACCACAAAGGCCAGGGAGTGACTGGCCAGATGCTGCCATCCAGCATACTGACTATTCTTCTTTTTTTTTTTTAATTTAAACTTTTTTAATATTACTTTATTTTCCCTTTTGTTGTCCTTTTTTTATTGTTGTTGTAGTTGTTATTGTTATTGATTCCATTGTTAGATAGGACAGAGAGAAATGGAGAGAGGAGGAGAAGATGGGGAGAGAAAGACAGACACCTGCAGACCTGCTTCACCACCTGTGAAGTGACTCCCCTGCAGGTGGGGAGCCGGGGGTTCAAACCTGGATTCTTACTCTGGTCCTTGTGCTTCGCGCCACATGTGCTTAGCCTCTGCGCTACCACCGGACTCCCCCATTCCGACTATTCTTATCTTTTTTTTTATCTGCCCTGTGTCTGTCCATCATCAAAGTGAGGATGGGTCACAGACGACACCTCTTGGGAACAATGCTTTCTTCCTGAGTCATCACCGGCGGGTCTCTGGAACCAGCTCTCAGCAGAGACCAGCTGACTCCAGGGAGCTGTGGAAACGGTGTCTCTGCTCTCAGCTTCACACCTCCCCTTGGGGATCTCAGGCAGCCGGGAACATTCCTAGGACTGAAACCACACTGGCTTTTAGGGTGTCAGCCCCCTGCCGCTGAGTCACAGAGCAGTGGAGCCAGTCCCCTAGCAAGCCTGGTTCTAATTTCTGCCTCTCCTTGGTACCATTCTGGTTTTGTTTGGAGAGTAAAGAGGGTTTCTAAATATTTTGAGCCCCGGGGTCCTTTGTGGCATTCTTGGGTCTTCTCTCCTTTCACTGAAACATAAAACAACCTGCAATTGTTTGCTTGTAAAACCCTTTTTCTTTTATATACAAACAGCAGGATGGGGGTATAATTTGACAAATCCCTTCTCTCCCAGCTCCTGTCCCATTCTTTCTGATGGGGAGACACACAGGGAATGGAGGGTTTGAGGAAGAAAAAAGAGGGGTGGGGTGGGGCAGTAGCACAGAGAGTTGAGCCCACATGGCACTAAATCAAGGATCTACATAAGTATCCCAGTTCAAGTCCCCGGCTCCCCACCTGCGGGGGGGGGGGAGGGGTCACTTCACAAGCAGTGAAGCAGGTCTGCAGGTGTCTGTCTTTCTCCCTCTCTGTCTCACTCTCCTCCATCGATTTCTCTCTGTCCTATCCAACAACAAAAGCAATGGCAACAGTAATAACAACAAAAAGGGCAACAAAATGGGGAAATTGTCCTCCAGGAACAGTGGTTTTGTAGTGCAGGCATGGAGCCCCAGCGATAACCCTGGAGAAAAAAATAAGCTAGACTGGACTTAGATGAGTATTCTCAAAGACTGGGGAGGTAAGGAAGGGCAGTGGGCTCCAAGTTCAAGTTAGACCAGGTGCCATTAGGTGGATACTCATTAGCCTCCCACCTCCCTAATGAGGGATCCTTGGCACATGACAATTAAGGCCTGGCTCTGGGGCACTGTGGTGGTGTGACCTCACCAACCGGTCCACTCCTTCTGCCTCCAAGTGGCACTTTGATCCCACCTGCAGCCCAAGGTCTGCTAGACACCACGCCCACCTGGTCCCAGGCACAGCACACCTGCTGCTCTTGTTCAGCTTTGATCTCCGTGAGCCTGGTGGAAACCATCCTCTGTGACAGGCGACTTCAGGCTTCACTGCCCTGGAATGTGCCAGTCAGCAGGACGCTGCCCCCTGCAAACCTGATGGTGACCTGGGGGCTGGCGATTTGAGGAGGCTCTTCCTTCATTTCACTCTGGAAAGGGCTGAGAGCCCAGAGGAATGGGGAGGAGCCCGTATCTCTAGAGGCAAAGGAATCTTCCCAAAGAGAGCATGCACTCATTCTCACGCCCAGAGGATTGGCTATGTAGACACCTTGGCTGGACTGTCCCTGTCAGTCCTTGGGGTTCCAAATCAGCAGGCAGGTGGGACGTTTATATAAAAAAGCTGAGGCTGCAGGGCATTCCAGGGGGGATGGGAGTATTTTTCTTTTTTTTCTTTTCTTTTTTTTTTTTTTTACAAGAAGAGAAACAGCACGGTTGACCCTCACTTCAATTAAATCTCTGGCAGCTTATAGGAGGAGGAAAGCTTTTTATTATTTATGCCCCTCAACCCTTAAATGGGCCACCTAAAATGCATGAGCTTCTTGCCAAAAGCCACATCTGACTCAAATAAGCAAATCTGTTGTATATAACTTGTGCATGTAAAACAAAGTCCAAATGCAAGTGTGTATGCTTTCATGTTCCGTATCTTGTTTGCACGGCTTTGATGTCTATTATGTTATGTCGTCTGAAGTGATTACATTGCTTTTATTTAATAAAAATTTTTTTTCTAAAGTTGTTTTAAGTCTCTGGATGGAAAGACTGGAGAGAGGAAGAGAGAGAGAGAGAGAGAGGGAGAGGGAGAGAGAGACTCTGAATTCTTAGTTATTGCTTCTAAAATTTTATTCTGGAAGCAGCTTATGTTGAAGTCCTCAGTCTAAACAATTGACAGTTTTCTGGATTAAGATCACGTGGGAGAATAGATGGGAATCTTAAAAAGAGACATGACATAAGTGATCCTACCACTCAGGGAAATTAAACATCTGTGAACACTAAGTATTGGGTCCCATGGGAATTTCTTCAAGTGGGCAGAAGGTGAGACTTTTTGGAGGCAGGGACCATCAGTCTGCCCCCCCCCCCACCACCCCGTGTGTCTACTAAGGTGAGTGTGTCCCTGTATCGAGTGACAACCAAACACAAAGCCCTGCTTTCCACCTCCGTACGGGAAAACAGACAGGTCAGCCGTCCAGCTGCCATGGCAATGGCTCAAATGGCCTGGCTTGCTGACAGAGCAGTTTCCCTGTCAACTTGTCTATTATTTCAGGTTTCTATCTTTTCCTCTGTGGTAGGAGGATATTAAAAAATAAGTCTCTGGCAAAAAAAAAAAAAAAAAGAAAGAAAAGAAAAGAAAGTCAGAAAAAAGAACACATAGAGAAAAACATTGAATTTCTGCAATTGCCAATGATCCAAATTCCTGCCTGGCGACCTTTGGGGCTGGTGTTTGTCCTCAATGAGCCTTTTGCAGAATTGACTGATTCTCTTAGAGGGCTAGAAGTCAACTGCCTGGCTGTAGGGCATTTTGGAAACAGCTCAGAAGCCTGGACATCAGCAGACTCTTAGGAGAGAAGTGATTATTTTCTGTGCTGGGGAAACTTTATGCAGACTTTGCACGCCAGAGATTCCTGACACATGGAAACACTAATGTTTGTGTATGCAGGAGTCACTCTAAACATATTTTAGGGCTACTGCACTTTGCATCTTTCTTTCTTTCTTTCTTTCTTTCTTTCTTTCTTTCTTTCGGATTTTCAGGTGATAATATCCTGCTGCCTTAGCTCCAAAAAAGCTAGTGGTTTTCAGGCCCACCTTTTTACAAGCCTGTCTGTCTGTTGTGTATCCATCTGTAAAATAGTCAACAGCTTAGAACAAAAATGATAAATTATACTAATGTGGGGAGGTATGGCAGGTCTCAAAAGAAACAAAGCACTCCCAAATAAAGCATTCCCCAACCCTCCTTTTTTTTTTTTTTTTTTTTTGCCCACCAAGACATTTCCTGGGCCAACACTCTCTTGGGAGTTGGGTGGTAGTTTGATGACTTTAATTCACCCAGCGCTGAAATCCGAACAGCATCTCTTAGTTCATGCAGTGAATAATGTAGCATTTTCGGTTATTTTGATTCATGAATAAATCTTTTAAAAAGTTTTCTTCTTATTATTTGTTTTCCCTTTTGTTGCCCTTGTTTTTTATTGTTGTTGTAGTTATTATTGTTGTTTTTGTTGATGTCATCATTGTTGGATAGGACAGAGAGAAATGGAGAGAGGAGGGGAAGACAGAGGGGAAGAGAAAGACAGACACCTGCAGACCTGCTTCACCTCCTGTGAAGCGACCTCCCTGCAGGTGGGGAGCCAGGGGCTCCAACCAGGATCCTTATACTGGTCCTTGCATTTTGCGCCCTATGTGCTTAACCTGCTGCGCTACTGCCTGACCCCCTGGAGGAATATTCTGTGGCTGCCATGTAGCCTTCAGGAATAACTCAAAATGCTTGACTCTGTAAATCCTCCAGGGCCGTCCCTATCTGCTCTCTCCTGAGGGTTCTCTCTCTTCGTGTCTATCTTCTATTATCTATCTATCTCTATCTATCTATCTATCTATCTATCTATCTATCTATCTATCTATCTATCTATCTCTATCTATCTATCTCTATCTATCTATCTATCTATCTATCTATCTATCTATCTATCTATCTAATCTATCTATCTCTCATCTACCTGTCAATCATCCATCATCTATATCCATCTACCTACCTATTTATCTTTTTTTTTATGAAGACAAGACAGCACATATGTCTGATTTCCAGCTTCTTTGTCATTTAGGCAGAGAGAAAGAGACAGACAGAGGGAGAGACACCATAGCCATGAAGCTTCCTCGAGTGTCAAAATACCTCCTGAGTGGTACTGGGACTCGAACCTGGACTGCCTGATGACAAGGCATGTGCCTTACCAGGTGATCTGTTTCTCCAGCTTCTTCTTGACTCTGAAGTTTCTTGCTCCCTGTTCCAGCACAGACTCCCTTCTGGGGAGAACCTCCATCATTATCACTGTTCCCTTGTTTGCTAACCTTCTGATGTGATTTGGGGTCTGGAAACATTTTGGGTAGCTAGGAAGAGGAAACTAACTGTTAGCTATTAAGCAAAGTCCTATCCTATCCTATCCTATCCTATCCTATCCTATCCTATCCTATCCTATCCTATCCTATCCTATCCTATCCTATCCTATCCTATCCTATCCTATCCTATCCTATCCTATATTCCATTTTATTCATTGTATCTCATCCTCCCCTCTCCTATCTCTGTTTCTTTTTCTTTCATCTTCTCTATTTTCCTATTTAAACACAATTCCCTCCACCACCAAAGAAAAAAATAAATAAAATAAAAGAGCCAAATTCCACTCATTGAGCGTTTTCTTATATCCTCAAACAAGATAGCCAGCCAGCCTGGAGAACTTTTTATGGCATCTGTAGGGTTACATTGATGTGTGTTTCCTGGATTGCTTTCTCAAGAGTGTATTAATGGGACTAAGTAATTCCCCTTAAGGAAATTCCCATAGGAGGGTTTAGATGAAATTCTCTCGATGCAGCATATTTTTCTATGCAGAATGCTCACCCTTCCCCCAGAGAGCTGTGTGTACTTGGGAGAGGGGAGGGAGTGAAATGATTATTCTGCCTTCCCATGAAGGCAGAGAATAAGAGAAGAGTAGGGTTTGCTGAAGAGCTTTGTTTGTGATGATTTTTCCATAGTAATCAAAGTCTAGAAAAATGCATCTTATGATTTTGATAGTAAAAAAAATAAATCAACTTACAATTTAGGAAGAAGGATATCTTCTTCTAGGGAAATCGAATTCTGGAGAGGGTAACAGTTTATAGAGATGACGTGGGGGTGGTCTCTGCCCCAAGCGCTTCCTTAAGATGACCCCATCCTTGTCTTGCCAAGTGGTGGCCATTGCAGTGTGATGAAGCATGGCATCCTTTGTTCTTCTTGTTGTTCACTTTCTCTTAAAGCAAAGTCAGAAAATCTATTGAGCTTGCTTTGGCTCACAAATCTCTTTTCTACACGAGTTTTATTGATTTTTTATTGCCACCAATATTATCGCTGGGCTCAGTCCCTGCACTACAACTCCACTACTCCCAGCAGCCGTTTTTATTTTTCCCTCTCTCCCTTTTCTTTACTTTTTCTTTCATTTTGTTTGCCAAAGAAAGAGAGAAAATGAGAGGGCTTGAGTAACAGGGCCAGGCAGGCACACACCCAATTAATTGCACATAGCACTAAGTGCTAAGAACCTATGCATGGAGCCAGGTTTGAGCCCCCAGCTCTCCACCTGCGGTGGGGGGTGGAGGACGATACAGAAGCAGTGAAGCAGGTCTGCAGGTGCTTCTGTTTCTCTCTCCTTCAATTTCCACTTCCTCTCTCAATTTCTCTCTGTTTTATCCAATAATAAGGAAACAGGAGCAGGGGATTTGTAGTGCAGGCACTGAATCCCAGTAATAACCCTGGAGGCGAGATAGAGATAGATGATAGATAGATAGATAGAGAGAGAGAGAGAGAGAGAGAGAGAGAGAGAGAGAGGGAGAAGGAGAGGGAGAGAGAGATAGGTGAGGTGATAGGGAGAGCAAGAAAGAGACGCCTGAAGCACTGTTTCACCACTCTCAAAGCTTCCCCCTTGCAGGTGGGGGCCTTGGATCTTGACCTCTGGTCCATGTGCGTAATAATGTGTGCACTCAATTGGGTACACCACCACCTGGCCCCTCTACATTTATTTTATTGTAATTTAATTAATTACATTTATTTATTTATTTTGTAAATTTTATTTTGTTTATAAAGAGGAAACACTGACAGAACCATAGGATAAGAGGGGTACAACTCCACACAATTCCCACCACCAGAACTCCATATCCCATCCCCTCCCCTGACAGCTTTCCTATTCTTTATCCCTCAGGGAGCATGGACCCAGGGTCATTGAGGGTTGCAGAAGGTGGAAGGTCTGGCTTCTGTAATTGCTTCCCCGCTGAACATGGGTGTTGACATACTCCCAGCCTGCCTCTTTCTTTCCCTAGTAGGGTGGGGCTCTGGGGAATCGGAGCTCCAGGACACATTGGTGGTGGTGTCTGTCCAGGGAAGTCTGGTTGGCTTCATGCTGTCATCTGGAACCTGGTGGCTGAATGGACCCACAGCCTTACACATGTGAGGCAGACCCTGAACCTCTGAGCCACTGTCTTCATCTTCTTTTCGACATTGATTCATAGAAGGAGAAAGTTGCTTTGTTCATGCAGCTTTATGGAATAGGCAGCGGGGAATTATATGGACAGTATTCTGGGATGAATGAGCCATGGAGACCAGGATAGGATTCCTGGACAAGACAGACCAGCAATGTTTGTGTGTGTGTGTCCAAAGAGAAGCAAGCCAGTGGGCCATGCTCAGGGGAGTGTGGGGTGCCACAGGCTGTTGGATTTGGAGCTGGACAGATGTCTAAGAGCTGTGCCTCTGCCCATCTGGGCTGGGAGGCAGGACAAGGCAGCTTGACAGCTGACAGACTGCAGACTTAAGACACACTCGGCATCCCATAGAGCCTGGGCAAGTCTCTCAGTGACAGGGCAGGGATGGGACTTAAGAAGAAGCCTCTCTGAATGTGTGTTTGTACTAGCAGGTTTTTCTTTCAGCATATAGTTCAAGCAGTTTTTCTGATCCCAGACTTCCTGATATTTATTATTAGGAATCCTACAGATTGTTACATTTGCCTCTATGTTTGCAAAAATATGTTTTGTTTGTTATTTGTCTACAAGGTACATCCTTTTGAATAATATAAACCGTGAGGCCTGCATTTCAGTCTCTGTCCCGCTATCCCAAAATCCTGCTCCAAGGTGAGATCTGGATATTTCAGAGATTCTTGCTCACAGGCTGGACTGCCACATGAGATCACGCAGAACTCTGATGTCTAGCTGCTGCTGGAATCAACTCAGTATCTGATGGCATCAAAAGAATGTACCTCGCATTATGACATTGGGACAATGACATTTTCAAGCACCTTTATGTTTTCCCTCTAAGAAATGTATTCTGATCTTTGTCTATGGAATGGATATTTTGTTATTTTGTTATATTTTGTTATCTATTTGTTATTTTGTTATATTTTGATATTTTGTCATTTTGTCTGAACAATGTCATGTAATGCATATATTCGACCAATAAATACTCCTTGGAGCTTGGGCTAGAGAGCACACACTCAACACTGTCCTAGCTAGGGGTGTCAAACTGTGTTCCCATCCAACCTCTTCTGATCAGTGACTGGCTGATAGTGACTACTAGCTAAGAGTAGGTGGTGAAAGAGGACAAGAGCGGATGGTAGATTAGGAATTGACAGTGGAGGTGGTGGAGAGCCATGGAGCAGCGTTGCAGGTAACATCTGAGTACTTGAACATTTTATTTTTATTTTTTAAATTTTTTTTAAAAAGGAGACATTAACAAAACCATAGGATAAGAGGGGTACAACCCCACACAGTTCCTACCACCAGAACTCCGTATCCCATCCTCTCCCCTGATAACTTTCCTATTCTTTATCTCTCTGGGAGTATGGACCTAAGGTCATTGTGGGGTGCAGAAGGTGGAAGGTCTGGCTTCTGTAATTGCTTCCCAGCTGAACATGGGTGTTGTTTGACTGGTCGATCCATACTCCCAGCCTGCCTCTCTCTTTCCCTAGTAGGGTGGGGCCTCTGGGGAAGCAGAGCTCCAGGACACATTGGTGGGGTTGTCTTCCAGGGAAGTCTGGTCGGCATCATGCTAGCATCTGGAACCTGGTGGCTGAAGAGAGAGTTAACATACAAAGCCAAACAAATTGTTGAACAATCATGGACCTAAGGGCAGGGAAGAGAGTAGTAGCTCCCTAACATGGGGAAGGGATATAAATATTGTTGACTGTAAACCCCATTGATTTGCTTTGGTCTGGGGCCCATATTCAGCTTAGGAGCCTATGTGACCTCTGCATCCCTGTAGATCTGAGCTCACACTCTGTGGTCATGTGTAGGAACATCCCAAGCTGCCCCAATAGCAGGACCCATCTTCCTCAGGTGTAGCATAGAGTATGTTGTCAATCCTTCGGAGGATGGAACATTCTCTACCATTGTTGATCCAAGTTGAGGGCAAGGTGCTATGGGGGGGCCTACAAAGGGGTCTTTTTTTGTTGTTCCTGATAGAGATGACCTGTAACAATGGAGAGAGGGATTCACTTGAACTTTTTAATATGGAATGTTGTGAGGCCTAGGGCATCTTGAGCATGATGCCAAATTAACTGTGTGTCATGGTCCAAGAAACCAAAGCATTATGGAGAAGAATCAGATCTGGGGAAAAAGCTGAAATCCAGAGATGAAAGTGTCTTGGATACTTGTACACAATGAGTGGTCTAGTAAGATTTTGTGCTAAGGCATGGCTAGAGATAAAAACTCTCGGTCATCTTGATGCCTGGATGGAAAGGGAAAAGAGGGCAAAGATGATGTCTCCTTGGGAGCATGGGTATGCAGTAGGAGTGAAGCCAGGACCAAGTATTGGATGGACCTCAGTGTCCAAAGTCTTTGCTGAAGAAAGTGCACTTGCAAAGGAAATTCTAGGAAGACACATCAGAGATCATTTCAGAAATGAAAAACTAACATTCAGCTTAAAATACGGTCAATTTAACTCTATTCTGTTATCAGTGTCTACTGACTGTTTTACTCTTTCTGGCTGTCAATTTTTGATCCTTCTATTGCAAAGCATGAGATATCCAATGCTACATTTCTGCTCATTTATTTCACTTCACATTTCTTTGTCTCCCTCCATTTTGCTGTAAATAGCGAGATCTTATCTTCTTTATTAGCTGGGTAGTATTCCATCTCGTATCTGTATCTCATCTTTTTTTTTTGGCCCAGCCACTAACCAACAGACATCCACACTGAGCTGCCTCCTCACTCTCTTGTTCCTGTGGATCTCAGCCCTGTTAGGGGTGACGCTCTCAATGGATGGAATTAAGGGTTAAGACTCCAGAGTCTGCTTGTGGCTGCAGGCAGAGTGAAAAGCATACACTGGATCACGAGAAATGGCGATTTCTCTAGTGTGATCTCCGACACCTCAGTGTTCCTGAAATAGACGTTCTCTTCAGTCGGATGGTGCTTGCGCTACTGTTTTCAAGAACCAGCTGTTAAGGATGCTGAGAATTATGAGCCAATAGGACCAGGCTTATGGCTTTCTTAGAAACAAGAAGCAATGCATGATGGGAGGCAGACAGCTTGGATGATGATGTTTAGCTGAGGAGCTGTGGCTTTCTTTATGGCTAATAGCTGGCGAGACAGTGTGTGGTAGCACTATCGAGCAAAAGTCATGAGTAGGAGGTAAAATTAGTCAATATGACCACATAATGACACTGTAAGTAGCCTTCCTCAAGGGAGGCTAATTAATACTTCTTCTTTAAGAAGCTGTAAAGCTGCCTTACGTGCGCTAATGGTGGAGTGGTGCAGTAGCCAACTCTTGATTTCCAGCTTGTTCCCTGTTGACCGTGTGCCTCGGTTTCCTCATCCATCAAATGGGCACAGTAACTATTTTCTAAAGCTCTGTTTCAAATATGTTGTTAAGAACTGGTGAGGTCATCTGTGCATGTCACTTAGAATGCCTGGCCTAGTGATGGTCCATCCATAATGAGCTATTATCTGGAATGCCACTGCTTCTCTGCAATCCAGATCTTGTAAAAGGTCTCTGACCCTCCCTCCCTCCCTCCCTTCCTCCCTCCCTCCCTCCCTTCCTTCCTTCCTTCCTTCCTTCCTTCCTTCCTTCCTTCCTTCCTTCCACCAGTGAGAGGGAGAGCTAGAGATAGAAGGAGATAGATGAGAGAGAGGGAGAGGAGAGGGAGAGGAGAGAGGGAGAGGAGAGGGAGAGGGAGAGGGAGAGGAGAGAGAGAGGGAGAGAACACCAGAGCTGGACTCTGGAATATGCAGACCTGGGGATGGAACCTGGGACCTTAAGCTTTCTAGTCCTGTGCTCAACCACCTAGCCACCTCATCCAGTCACTCTTCTCAACCACATGTAAAACACTATCATTATTAGGTCTCGGGGTATATCATCAATTTCTTCTTTTATCTAAAGGTTTTGCCATTGAATCTTTCAAAATATATATTTTTTAGCCAGAACAAATTGGTATCATCATACTCATGACTAAAGTATCAACATGTCTGCGGACTTGTCAATAAACAGCCACCTGTTCGGTCTCTCCTCCATCCTGCCCCTTCCTGGTGACACAGAGAGTCCCCACCCCCAGGGCCATTTGGGGGACTCTCTTCCCCTGTGATCTTCTGGTCCTCTGATTATCTATGCCCTTCCCAAGCTAGTAAGTCACTAACCTAGACTCTCCTGATATGTGGTCCCTCAAAGGTGGCGCTGCATATTTGTAGAGAGTGCTCACCCTTCTATCAGTGGCAATGAGAAGAAATGCTTCTGCTTGCTTCATTTTCTAGATAACATTCTTCTTGCTCTGTGAGAGTGAGAGCAGCAGCCATCTGGGTGAGGGTTAACCCCCCCTCACCCGAGCCACATACACAAAGAAGCAGAAGGCATCATATTGGCTCAGTAATCAAAGGCACTAAAGATATATATTTTAAGATTATTCTTCTTTTATATTTATTTGTTTTTCCTTTCGTTACCCTTGTTTTTTATTGTTGTTGCTCTGATGTTGTTGTTGGATAGGACAGAGAGAAATGGAGAGAGGAGGGGAAGACAGAGAGGGGGAGAGAAAGACAGACACCTGCAGACCTGCTTCACCACCTGTGAAGCGACTCCCCTGCAGGTGGGGGGCCGGGGGCTCGAACTGGGATTCTTACTTAAACGGGTCCTTGCGCTTTGCACCACGTCTGCTTAACCCACTGCGCTACCACCGCCTGACTCCCCTAAAGATATTTGAAAACAAAAACAAAACAAAAACAATATTAACTTTTCTTCTTGCACAAGGTGTATCCTACACAAACTGTGCTTATTTGCTAGCTATATAAAAGTAGTTGTGGTTGAATTCATATTTTCTTTTGATTCTGAACAAGTAAGGCATTTGTTCACCTGAGCTTATCATCCTTCTGCATTTTTCCCTCTGTAATAGCCAGGCTGATGATTTTGTATATTTTCCCATCAAAGGCCTTAGTGTCCTTCTGGACAATAGACAGGTGTTCTTTCAAAATTAAAAATGTTGACTCGCTTTATAAATGCTTCATTTGAATGCAGGCCTACCCTTATGGCCTTTTTTATATATTGTCTTTTTTATTACTGTTTTATCTTTTATTAATAGTTTTGTTAGCGATCTTTCTTCCCCTGAATTTTATGTAACTATATCATGACTTATGTACTCCCTTGTATAGTTTAGGGTATTAAAAAAAAGAACAACGTAAATCATATCTTCTGGGTTTTTTTTTTTTTTTTTTGGTGTTTTCTCAGATGTACTTTGAACTCTCAAGCCATCTACCACTTTGATATCAATGATAAATAGACTGGGTGTCTGCATTTTCAAGCCCTCTGGTCTTGATGTCGCTTTTATTTTACATGTCTTTTGGTTGACATGCCTGCCTCTACACTTTCTGCAAGACGAAAGGTTGTCCCGAGTTAATGGGGTTTTGGTTTGTTTGTTTTAAAATATCTTTAGTGCCTTTGGCTACTGAGCCATTGTGATACCTTCTGCTTCTTTGTGTACCTGGCTCTGAGGTGCATATGGTAGACTCCTCCTCATCCAGACAGCTGCTACTCTCACTCTCACGCAGCTGCAGAGTTTGCTACAGTGTCCTTTGTGATCTTTTGGAAAGTGAGGGGAATATTGTCATAGAGAAAATGAGGTAAGCAGATGCATTTCTTCTCTCTGAATCACTGCCATTGGCTGGGACAGAGTTGAAACCAACTGTAAACTCGGGCTTTCTGTAAAAAGAAGTTTTCAAGAAGCAAAACAAACAAACAAAAACAGAGGATGTTTAAGGATTTATTTTCGTTGAATTCATAGGAGAAAGACTCTCTAAGTAGAAAGGGTTTCTTTGATCAAGAAAAGAAATTTACTTTCCAGATCTGATGGCAATCCTTTTTTTTTGGAATTTTTAAAAAACGATTTGGGTAAACTTTCCATGTTACTTTTCTGACCAAAGTGAGGTAAGGAGGAGACGTTGTTCAGTGGGGGAACAAATTTGGTTTTGTTTCATTTTTGACTCTCGGTAATCCCGGGTTAAATACACTTCTGTC
Organism: Erinaceus europaeus; assembly: GCF_950295315.1. NCBI lineage: Eukaryota > Metazoa > Chordata > Mammalia > Eulipotyphla > Erinaceidae > Erinaceus > Erinaceus europaeus. Next base: position 135,386,789 of record NC_080166.1, on the reverse strand, counting down.
TGTGGCATCCTCAGTGCTATCTTAGCTTGTTGTTGTTGTCCCAACCCAATACTGAACATATCATTTGACGCTGAGATGCCTACATAATAGTTTGTCTTTGTCATGAGACAGCTAGAAACCAAACTGAGAAACAAATTCCAAAGACCTTCAGAAGTATGCATGGTCAAAACATAACATGGAAAGCATACCATTTATCTCAAGTAAAGACATTTGTATAACAAATGGTATTAGGACTTTAGCATAACACACCATTCCCTTTTATAACTGTGTGACACTCTGAGATGTTACTCTTGGATGTCACTGATATACTTACTAGAACTTCTAGTATTCTCAGTGCAGAAAACATATAGTTGAAGAAAGAATTTTTTTTTTCTTTTTCTTTGTGGGAGAAGAATCCATACCATTACACTATGTCTCTGGAAGTAAACTGATTTCCTGCCTGGTTTATGAGAATTTTTTGGGACAAAAAAATAAATTACAGAAAAGCAACATTTCTACTACATTTTTAAAAAAATTTTTTTTATATTTATTTTATTCCCTTTTGTTGCCCTTGTTGTTTTATTGTTGTAGTTATTATTGTTGTTGTCATTGTTGGATAGGACAGAGAGAAATGGAGAGAGGGAGGGGAAGACAGAGAGGAGGGACAAAGGTAGACACCTGCAGACCTGCTTCACTGCCTGTGAAGCGACTCCCCTGCAGGTGGGGAGCCGGGGTTCGAACTGGGATCCTTATGCCGGTCTTTGTGCTTTGCGCCACCTGCGCTTAGCCCGCTGCGCTACAGCCCGACTCCCTTCTACTACATTTTTAAGATTGGTTGGGAATCGCGTGTTACTGTCACTATGTTAGAGTTGTTGTTTTTTTTATGTGCCTTTTTTTTTTTTTGGTTGTTGTTAGCCTATAATTTTTAAAGAAGCCTTAAGAAAATAGCATTTAGAAGTGATACATAAATTTGTCAGCATTCTGCAAAGTGCTATAGTCTTTCAAAGAGAGAAGCATTGTTCTATACCTCCTCTGCCTGATAGAGCAAAGAAAGTAGGACAAACTGGTTTAGTAGAAAAATGTGAAGCTACATTGTCATAGGAAGAATGCTTAAAAAACATGCATTTACATTTTCAGGGGAAAAATTACAGAATTAAATATCTGTGCACCAGCAAGACTGTTCATTACAGGAAGTTATTATTTTGATCAGACTGTTGGTTTCTGAAGTCTCTTGGCAACAATACAAGAATAGCTTTCCCTTGTTAATAAAGAACAATCTGCAAAAACAAATTAGAACTGTGTTAAGGACAAAATAAACAGACCTTTTATTTTTTAAACTTGGGGGCCTCTGGGTTTCACAGACTCCTGGAATCTGGGGGAACCCCACCCAGCCGTTCCACATTTTATTGGTCTGTTATAGACTTGGCAGGAACAGCATAACTTTCCAACTGTTGGAACAATGTGAATTCACATTTTTCCAGAAGGAAAGGGGAAAAAAAAAGAATAGAGAAAAAAAAAGAATAAAAAAAATGCTATCTAACCGTGAAACTGTCTGTGTCACTCTTCCTGCTTTATGATGATATTTGAGAAAGAAGGGAAAATTAGAAATATGAACACAATCTCTAAAAGAAAGAGGGAGAGGGAGAGAGAGGGAGGGAGAGGGAGACAGAGGGAGAGAGAGGGAGGGAGAGAGAGGGAGGGAGAGAGAGAGGGAGAGAGAGGGAGGGAGAGGGAGAGAGAGGGAGAGAGGGAGAGAGAGAGGGAGAGAAGAGATGAAACCTACATTTGGTGAAGGGATTTTTGTATTGGTGCAGGGAAGTCCTTTCACCAGGCTCAGCTCCCAGACTGTGAACCCCCACTTTTCACAGTCACTGGAGTCCCATCAGCAGGGATTTGTTGAAATCACTCCTGTCTTGTTCGCTCTTCTGTACTGTGCAAGGTCGGCATAATGCTGCAGGAGACGGGATTCTTTGCATAATTGCTTCGCCGAATACTGCCTTTGAGGTGGTTAGACATGAGTGCATTTCTCCCCAGCACACATAAAGCTCTCATCCAGAGAGACAGCTGGACACCTCTGGAGACCGTAGGGTTGTTCAAGAGCACCTGAGACATGGGGGAAAAAAAAAGTCCAAGAACCCCCAGTGTCAGATCCATGGACAAGGAAGCTGTGGCTTACACACTCTCAGCCGTGAGAAAGGGCAAGAACCTGTCTGGAAGGGATCCTGCTAAGTGCAGCAAGTCAAAAGGAGACAGACAGCTAGTTGATGATCTTATTCACGGGTGGGATTTAAGAGACAAAGAGAGAGAACAGACAAAGTGAGACATGCATAAGCCCAAGTCTACTGCTGAAGATCTGAGGCTACTTAAAAGGGGAAGCAGGGCGCCTGCGTGGTGGTGCACCTGGTTGAGCGCACATGTTACAATGTTCAAGGGCCCGGGTTCCAGTCCCCAGTCCCCAGCTGCAGTGATAAAACTTTGCGAGTGGTGAAGCAGTGCTGCCGGTGTCTGTCTCTCTTCCTCTCTGTCTCTCCTTTCCTCTCAATTTATGGCTGTCTCTATCCAATAAATAAAGATAGTAAAAAAACAAATAAATAAAAAAGGGAAGGGGAAGACAGGATGGGTGAGGGGCCTAAGGAGTAGAAAGGGGCTCAGAGCCCCACTGTGGGGGGGGGGAGGCAGAATTTTGGTTGAAGACTAAGGCTGTGGACAAGACACATATTTCTGGGGGACGTGAAATTGAGCCCAAGACAAGCAGCAGTTCCTTGATATGTGAAAACAAAACAAAACAAAATAAAAAATCACCTCGCATTATTCATATTGACAAATTGCCATAGCAGCAGACAGCTGCTTGAATGTTGTGTTTGTGGAGGTGGGAGGCTTGATTCATTAGCTCTTTTTAAAAAGTGGGAAAACCACATTTTCCCTCCATATTTATCCAGAAGGAATGAATACAAGGGCAAGCAAGATTCCTCTTTTACTCCCTCTCTTATTTATTTATTTATTTATTTATTTATTTATTTATTTATTTATTTATTTCCTCGAGGATTATCGCTGGGGCTTGGTGTTGGCACTATGAATCCATGGCTCCTGGTGGTCATTTTTCTTGTTTTTTGTTTTTGTTTTTGCATTTTATTGGATCGACCTTCTCGTGGTGCATCCCGTGAGTACCCATTCATTGGGGAAACTGACGATCCTTCCTAGCCGACTGAATCCACATGGATCCCAGTCACTTTCAAAGCCAGCAACAAGCAGCTCCTGACAGCTTTGCTGTTGACTGGCTACGGAAGAAGGGCAAACGCTAGAAGAAGAAGAAGAAGAAGAAGAAGAAGAAGAAGAAGAAGAAGAAGAAGAAGAAGAAGAAGAAGAAGAAGAAGAAGAAGAAGAATTGGCTAGAACAGAGAGAATTTGAGAGGAGAGGGAGAGAAAGAAAGGGAAACACCTGCAGACCTGCTTCACCACTTGTAAAGCATCTCTTACACCCCCCCTCACCCCCCATCCCCCACCCCCCGCCTCCAGCCCCCTACCTCAAACCTGGATCCTTGCTCTTAGTACTATGTGCGCTTAACCAGCTGTGCCACCGCCAGACTCCCTAACCGCCCACTCTCTGGGATGGGCAGGCGGGGAAGTACAGCGCTGATCACAGGAGCGGTGGGCACACATTCACCTGGTGACAGTGCTTGGACTTACTTCCTGTAGTGTCTTTAGGAGTCAGAGGCAGGGGGCTGGAGCCGAAGGAAGGGGTAGGAGGTAGAGGGCTAGACCTAGTGGCTCAGGTCCCTGCTGGGAGACTGTCACTGCAGCAGGAAGCACCAAGCCTGCAGTACAGGACCAGTTAACACGGATGAAAGCACCCCAGCGCTGGGGACAGTGCTGTCTCCTGTGCTCAGACAGTGTCGCGTCATGTTTCTCTTTATCCCGCTGTAATGCTTGCTGCGGACCACTTGCCATGTCAGCCTAGAGACTCGCTCCCTGCTCTCCGGGCCAGTCTTCCCCACAGAGGATTCTGCTGCTCTCTCCAGACTGTGCCTTTGCAATGACCTTTCCTCTTGTGCCTGGGGGTTCTAAGCTATACTTGCCCCATCTCTCTCTCTCTCTCACTCTTCCCTGCCTGGGGTCCCCCAAAGTGTCATTGGGAGCCCACCTGGCAGGGCATCGGCCCCTCCTCATTCTCCTGCTGTAATGGGATGTGGGTGACCGGTGGTGGCAGAGTCTGCTGTCAGCTGATGGGGACCGAGGGGATCTGGCAAAGCTGGAGGTGCAGGCAAAGATGGACAGTATCTCTGCGGACCCTCTGGTGTTGTCCTTGGTTCTGGGGGCTCGGTGTTACTGATTTCTTTACCAAGAAGTATTTGGAGATCTTAATATTAAGGGATTGGCACATAATCTCACAGCTAAGAATGGACAAAGGGGGTGGGGCTGGGTGATAGAGCAGCGGGTTAAGCGCACATGACGCAAAGCGCAGGGACCGGCTCAAGGATCCTGGTTTGAACCCCGGCTCCCCATCTGCAGGGGGGGGTTACTTCACAGGCGGTGAAACAGGTTTACAAGGGGTCTTTCTCTCCCCCTCTCTGTCTTCTCCCCATCTCTCTGGATTTCTCTTTGTCCTGTCCAAGAACAACAACAGCTATAACAACAATAACAAGGGCAACAAAAAGGGAGATAGCCCCCAGGAGCAGTGGATTTGTAGCGCTGGCACCGAGACGCAGCAGTAACACTAGAGGCAAAAAAAAAAAAAAAAGGAAAAAGGGAGAGAGTGAAACACTGGCAGCTTCTTTTAAGAATTGCTCTAATAGGGAGACATTTTGAAGATAATAGGCTATAGGGGCTGGTTGGAAGCACATCTGGTGGAATGCACAAGGACCCAGGTTCAAGCCCCTGACTCTTACCTGCAGGGGGGAAGCTTCAGGAGTGGTGAAGCAGGGCTGCCATTGTGTCACTTTTACACTCTCTCTGTCTCCCCCACCCCTCTCAATTTATCTGTGCCTGTATCCAAAATAAATGTTTTATTTTAGAATATAGAATTTTGACATAGAACCTAGTAGAAGATGATACTCCTGGGGCTAGAGAGGTAACATAATGCTTCTGCAAACAACTTTCATGCCTGAGGCTCAGACACTAGTGTTGGGCTTAGCTTCGCAGGCGGGAGACAGACGACTCTGGACTCATGGTTGAGCTGTAGGCAGTATCTCTTTATTCATGCAGGACGCAGCACAATCTAAGTCGAACTTAACTAAACTAAACTAAACTAAACTAAACTAAACTAAACTAAACTAAACTAAACCTAACCATGCTGTCCTTATATATATTTTCCAAGTAGGGTGTAAACAGGATGTGACGTAGAGAGGGTGGAGAGAAAAGTGACTGGTGCAAATCAGGGTGTGACAAGGAGAGGGGGCGGAGCAAAAAAGACATCACGAACCAGGGGGGATTGAACCAATGCCCTGCAGTGGTTATGTAAATAGAATAGTGGTTATGTAAATAGAATACAGTGTTAAGCAGGGGGGATTAAACCAAATGAAACAGAAGGGGTTTTTAGAAGCAGAATTAGAAGCAGACCAACACACGAGGTCCCGAGTTCAATGCCTTGTCAGGTATGAGACCCAGGTTCAGGCTCAGTTCCCATTACACTGAAGAAAACTTCAGTCCTGTGGTTCTTTCATCTCTCTCTCTATATGTCTCTTGGCCTGTTTCTTCTTCTTTTTTTAAAATAAATTTTATTTATTGGTACACGTGCTGCAGGGAATGAAACTTAGGAAACTTAGGACCTTATGTTTGAGAATCCAGTGCCTTACCTGCACCACCAATACAGCGTAACCTCCTAAAGCACTCTCTGCCAGTTTCTATTGAGAAAAGAGAAAAAAGACGAGGAAAAAAAAAGGCAGTAACAGCAGTAAATGAAAGAAGGTAAATGCTTCTGCGAGGTCTCGGCTGAGCCTCCTCACACAGAACAGAGCCCGTGAGTGTTACCTACACGTCGACACCTGCTTCCCCGTCCTGTTTTACAGGCTGTGCTGACACACAACGGCCCACACCCTGAGGTCTCTGATTTCAGCCATCAGGCTGCATGGTTCATGGCATGGACACAACACCTTTTATCTCTAGCGTTCTCTCTGACTGTTCGTGGCTGATCTGGGCCGCCTGGTCTTTGTTCCAGACCAGACCACAGCGAACACCCTTGGCTTTGTTCCCTCTGTGCTGCCTGCAGGTGTTTTTCTAAATGCCCCTGGTGGAAATGCAGGGTTTCTCTGAGCAGGCGCTTTTGTCTTTTGGCCCAAATGATTACTCCCTCTGGAGTAACTGCAACTGGCATCATCCGGCTGGCAGGAATGGAAGATTCTGTTTCCACAATTTCTCCCTAGTGTTTGGTGGGGATACTTTGCCTCTCTTCTTTTCTTTTCTTTTCCTTTCCTTTTATTTTCCTTTCATTTTCTTTCTCTCTCTCTTTCTTTCTTTCTTTCCCTCTTTCTTTCTTTTTCCTCCAGGGTTATCACTTGGGCTTGGTACTGGCACTATGAATCCACTGCTCCTGGAGGCTATTTTTCCATTTTATTGGACAGGACAGAGAGAAATGGAGAGAGGAGGGGAAGACAGAGAGGGAGAGAGAAAGACAGACACCTGCAGACCTGCTTCACCGCCTGTGAAGCGACTCCCCTGCAGGTGGGGAGCCGGGGGCTGGAATCTGAGTCCTTGTGCTTAGTGCTATGAGCACTTAGCTAGGTGCACCACTGCCCGGCCCCACCTTTCTTATTTTTCATGGATCCAGTTGAGATGTAACACAGCAGATTCTTATGTGAACATTTAGAAAGCTACAGCACACGCGGAAAATCAAATTGTGATGAGACGCTAGCTGACACCCTCAGTGGATTCTACCAAAACCAAGGACTAAGGCACAGGAAACAGAAAAGAAAGCCAGTATTTTACCTCAGTTGTCATCCTATTGTACTTTTGGGGCTAGAATGACGCTTGACTATTGTCTGCTAGAAAGACATGTGATGATTCACCGTCTGTAAAACAAAGCATTTGGCAAACATCTAGCCCCTCTCTGGATATTTCCTTCCAAGTCATAATGCCTAACTTTATCCAGAGAAGAATGAAAATCCCACAAAGTTGAAATGATTTTTTTTCCCCAAAATTTCCCAGGAAGGTTTTTTCCAAGGGGAAAAAAAAAAAGAATTTCAGAGTGGTTGTACAATTGGCCAAGAAATACTGAAACAAAACCAATCATACCTTTGGGGTTTCACCTGGTGAAAACTCCCTGTTCTAATCACAACAGAAACACCCCAGCAACTCCCGTGTCTGTGACAAGTGCTAGGGGGGGAAACATATATATATATATATGTTTCTGGAAAGGGAACAAAAAATGGTGCAACAACGTGAAACAACCGAGCATGAGGTTTCAACACCACCAGGGATAATGGGAAGACAAGTCAGGCTTCACATTTTATGTCGGATCTCATCTGAACACGCATCACACTGGGCAGAGCAGCTCACACTAGTCTGTCCACCAGCTGCTAAATAATGCATGAGTGGCAACCAGGGCACTAGAACATCAGGGCAGCTCTGTGAAAAAGCTGTCTCTGCAGAATTAAAGTGGCCGGTGGTTCCAGGAGATAAGAGACATGCTCTTGAGGAGAAATGTTTTTATTTGGAGAGAGGAAAGTGGCGGCATATTGTTCCTGTCTTTCACGGGGAACTCCTGGCCTCCCACAGCCATGGATACCCAGTTGAGAAGAAGTACCTAGACAGAGGCAGAGACTTCCAGGACAAGAGGAAAGGAGAGTCAGTTGGACTGTGTTCTGGAAAAGACACCAGGCATAGCTACCTCTGATGAGAGAAAAAAATGTCTGTTTTCACTCCCGTGATGGCTACGGCTTGTGATTCATTCACCCACGTCTGTGAGCAAGTGTTGACCACAAGTCAGGCTCCCCGGAAGGAAGGAGGGACAGGAGTGACTTGCCCTTATTTGGAAGATGATTTTGGCAAGATGGCATCACACCTTTCTCTCAGGAACCTTGGTGATGAGTCATCCATCAATAAAGGCCTTGCACCTCGCAGAGGTTTCTTTCACATAAAGTCTTTATGTGTCAGCTGAAAAGCTATTCACCAAGCTTTTTATAATCGCTATTTACAGCCCCTTGCCTAGCAACTCTGTTCTCCAGGGCAGCCCTGCCCTTTAACCCATGGGAAGCAGCTGTCTCTTTCCCCTGTATGTATTCCTCAGAGAAACTTCTTCTGAAAATCTTTAGCTGGGAGACTCATTTAATCTGAATCCAAGTTCAAGTGTGAAAGTGGCCATGGCCAGAAAGAGAGGAGGGGTCAGTCAGCAACATCAACATGTTTTATTCCCTGTGCACCAAATGATTTATCAGATAAACTATGTGTGTTTTCCTAATACACACGATAAAGAAGGACTTTGGTTATTTTCACTTTCTGCTGTTCTCTCAGAGCTTCCTGAGAGGTGAGACAAAATGAAAGTTTGAATTTCAATAAAAGATATTCTTCTTATTGATAACCGTATAAACAAGTATAAGAGAGAAGGACAGAGAGAGAGGGAGGGAGGGAGAGAAAGGTAACTTTGAGGGCTTCTGGGATCTACAGATTACCACAATTACCACCATCTAGATGTGGGAAGAAAAAAAGAAGGAAGAAAAAGAAAGAGGAGAAAAACCAAAAAATAACTTGAAAATTCAGGGCTGCGTTTCTGATGCCAGCAATTCCTCTTTGTTCAAAGGTGAAAGAAAACAGCAAGGTGTAAAGAAGAATCAGAGGTGGGGCCGGGTGGTGGCACAGCTGGCTGAGCACACACATTACAGAGCGCAGAGGTGGGGCCGGGTGGTGGCACAGCTGGACTCAGGTTCAAGCTTCACAAGTGGTGAAGCAGGGCTCAGGTGTCTCTCTGTCTCTTCTCCTCTCTCTCTCTCTCTCTTCCTGTCCCCTTTCAATTTCTCTCTGTCTCTATCCAAAAATAAAATAAATAAAAATATTTTTTAAAAAGGAGAAAATTGCAGAGGCACAAAAGGAGTGACTGAGATGTACTGTCCAAGCTATTTACTGATGACAAAGCCATGAAGAGTCAGAAATGGGGCATTTTCCACTCAAGGGCTTGAAGTTACCACCAGAAAGACTCGTGTAGTTTATGTCTCATTAAGCTAACTGTTCTCAGTATTGAGAACCTGGAATTTATTGAAATATTACCAGTTCATTATTTGATCTGGAAGGAAGGCAGCAACACCAGTGTCTTAGTGAAGCTTGAAGGATGCTTCAGACTAGACCATGGAGAAGGACTTTAGTTAAATTCATTTCAGTTTTTTTTTGTTTGTTTGTTTGTTTTGGCTCAACTTAGGATCACATATTACAGAAGAAAATAATGTTTGGAATGACAATGAGTTTTGAAGAGTCATCTAGATTGGAGTTCACACAGAGCAAGTTCTTTGAAACTGGATTGGGCTTACAATTCAGGGACATTCTCTTGGCTACTCCCCACAATCAGCAGTGAATAGGACACCTGAGCTGACTCACTTTCCCTCCTGGGGTCATTTTGCCAACTCCTGTCTGTCCCTGTGTGCTTGACTTCTGAACCTGGGAAGCAAATCAACATGTATTTCACTGGGCTGTGATGATTTCATGAAAGCTGAACATCAGTTTCCAAAGAAAACGGCATTTGTACAGTAAAAAAAAAAAAGAAAGAAAGAAAGAAAGAAAGAAAAGAAATAGGGAAAAAGATGAGGTTGATTCACAGAAATTGATTTTCAGGAAAACACGCTGCTTCTCACTTGATTTGGTGAATGCTGGTAACAGCATTCTGCTGCATTCAGATGAGGGCACACTGAAACATTTCCTGGGCCTTTTCTTGCCCCACATTTAAAATAATAGAATAATTAAAAAAAATAAGAGAAAACACTAAGCAGAACTTGGACTAGGATTGGGTGCATTTCACCAAAGTAAAAGATTCTGGGGTGGGGAGGAGGGGGGATGGTTCAGGTCCTGCAACATGAGGGCAGAGGACCTAGTGGGGGCTGAATTGCTGTGTGGGAAACTCGGAAATGTTATGCATGTGCAAACTATTGTATTTACTGTCCACTGTAAAACATTAACCCCCAATAAAGAAATTGATAAAAGAAATAAAATAGAATAGTTAACATTAAAATACCAGAGATGGGATTTAGTTAAGATGGAATTTTTTTTAATTTATTTTTATTTATTCCCTTTTGTTGCCCTTGTTGTTTTATTGTTGTAGTTATTATTGTTGTCATTGTTGTTGGATAGGACAGAGAGAAGTGGAGAGGGGAGGTGGAAGTCCTTGTCTTCTCCTCTCCACCCCCACCCATCCCCCAGTCTCTGGCCCTCATTACTGTTCATGTGTCAAAGGTGTCTAAAGGTCTACACAGTGCTGAGGACTCTCAGTGTGGGGGTCTTCAGGGTGCTGTGGCCACTTCCCTGAAATATCTCTACTGCCTGGAAAGACTGAGAGGGAGAGAAAGATAGACACCTGTAAGACCTGTTTCACCGCTTGTGAAGAGACTCCCCTGCAGGTGGGGAGCCAGGGCTTGAACCAGGATTCTTATGTGGGTCCTTGTGCTTAGCACCACCTGCGCTTAACCCGCTGCGCTACAGCCCGACTCCCAAGAAGGAATTTTTTTTTCACTCACTAGTCATGTTCATTTCATTAGATAACAACTATTGCGAATGTAAAAACAGCCCCCCTCCTTTTATTTGTTTATTTTTTCTGTTCATTTCTTTCCCTAACAAGTCACGATGGAACTTTGAAACCGACCATGGAAGATTCCAGTCAAGGATGATTGGGTAGGACCCAGTTCAGTATTTTCTAAATGATTGTCTTCAGAGCAAACACAACCACTGCCCTCCTATTCTCTCTCTCTCTCTCTCTCTCTCTCTCTCTCTTTTAGGAGCATCTGTGACTGGCCCTATGTACCACAATGATGCTAATATTAATTTGCCAGCAGATCACAGCATCCCTGTGACATACAAGAAGAGCCCACGCATTGGTGACAATTGCACCGGCTCCCAGACAGTGCAAACAGCCCATCTCACCCCCGACCAGGAACAGAGGAATTCACTTCATTTTGTAACAATGCTGAAAAAGAAAGAGAAAAAAAAAATAAAACAGAAGAAGAAGTCATCTTACCTTGTGAGCAAGAAAGGGTCTTCAGTATCCATCAGTCACCGGACTTCAATTAAAAAAGTAAAATGAAGAGAAGGAAAGACAGAGTAGGGTGTGCGTGTGTGTGTGGGAAACATTAAACATTATTCCAAATGTTTAGGATCCTGGCTCCATTTTTATATCTTTGAGGGTTATGCCGAGATTTCTACAAATGTGCTCTCTGTAATTTCCCTGAGTGCAACACTGAGAATCATTCTCTGCTTTCTCTTTTTTCCCTTCCTCTCCCAGCACACAGCATCCCCGCCCCTCTCCCTGTGAGTCCCTGTTGTTGTGCATTAGTGGAAAGGGCAGAGATCTCTGGGGAGAAACAGGAAGTTGATCTTGGAAGGGGTGAGCGCAGGGGTGCAGGAAGCCTGTGCTCTCCGCTGCCCTTGGGGTCCTGCACCCTGCTGCAAATGGACTGAAAGGCTTGCCTGGTTACTGGACTTGACTCAGTGGATGGAGCTGGGAGATTAGCCTGAGTACCTCAACGTGTAGTCATTTTAGCTGAGATTCGACCTGATCTGCTTCTCCAGTGGGGCAGGTGCAGAGGTGCAGGGAAGAGGAACTTTGGTCTCTTCTTGCTCATTAGCCTATTTCAGGGGCTATCCCTGCACAGGACTCCACAGCTGGAAATACTGTCCCAAGGACTCCCAACCCTGACCAAAAAGGGGTTGGTACATTAACCTTACTAAGTTCCTTGCATACTTGGTTTTTTGTTTCTGCCCCTACCTATCTAGCTTCTGCTAGATTGGGATTGAGACAGTCTGATAGAGTTTCCTGACCTCTCTCTCCCCTTCTCTCTCTGTGTGTGTGTGTGTGTGTGTGTGTGTGTGTTGCTTTGATCAGTCACCACTGAGAAAACACTATTGTTTATTGTTACCTTGGGTCACTAGAGGATGACTTAGGGGGTCAGGTGGTGGTGTACCTGGTTAAGTGCACATAGTACTAAGTGCAAGGACCCACTCAAGGATCTGGGTTCGAGCCCCTGACTCCATACCTGCAGGGGAATCAATTCATAAACAGTTAAACAGGTCTAAGGTGTCTGTCTTTCTCTCTCCTTCTCTATCTCCGTCTCTTCTCTCAGTTGCTCTCTGTCCTGTCCATAAAATGGAAAAAATGGCCACCAGGAGGAGTGGATTCATAGTGAAGGTATTGAGTCCCAGGAATAACCCTGGAGGCAAGAGAGAGAGGAAGAGAGAGAAAGAGAGAGAGAGAAGAGAAGAGAAGAGAAGAGAAGAGAAGAGAAGAGAAGAGAAGAGAAGAGAAGAGAAGAGAATGACCTAGACCAAATGCTTGGTAATGTCCAGTGTCAATTTCTGGGGTGTAGAATGGGTGATCACATTTTCTTTCTATTTTATGATTAGGACAGTTGTATGCCTTTGTACCCTAATCAGCCAGTGATCAGTCCTGGGTGATGAAAATCAAACACTTAATGGCATAGAGCTCAGTCCTTGTCTTCTCCTCTCCACCCCCACCCATCCCCCAGTCTCTGGCCCTCATTACTATTCATGTGTCAAAGGTGTCTAAAGGTCTACACAGTGCTGAGGACTCTCAGTGTGGGGGTCTTCAGGGTGCTGTGGCCACTTCCCTGAAATATCTCTACTGCCTGGAAAGACTGAGAAAGTCCACTCTGGGTGAATCCAGCTTCTGATTTGCAGAATTTCTTGTCTCTTGTGTACGTGTGCTCTGTGCCCCCAGCATTCCAATGGACCACCAAAAAAAGGGGGTGGTGGTGGTGATTTTCACTTGGTTTGGATTGTGCCTTCTTGTCCTAAAACTATGTTTGCACATGTCCCAATGGGCTTGGGAGCATTTTTTGAGGTATAATTATTAGGATGGAAAAGCCTACGTCAGAGCTAAATGTTTTATGATGATATCAGGAGACTTCATTTTTTTTGAGACAGTTTTAAGGGGCAGGAGAAGGCACACCTGCTTAAGTGCACAAGGTACGAAGCGCAAGGACCTGTGCAAGGATCTGGGTTCAAGCCCCTGGCTGCCTATCTGTGAGGGGACTCTTCACAAATGGCAAAGCAGGTCTATCTTTCTCTCTCCCTTATGTATTTTTAATGTTTTATTTAATTTATTTATTGGAAAGAGACAGCCAGAAATTGAGAGGGAAGGGAGTGATAGAGAAGGAGGAGAGAGAGAGAGACACCAGCAACACGCCTTCACCACTCGCACATTTTCCTCATGAAGGTGGGGGCCAGGGGCTCAAATCCAGGTAGTTGTGCATTGCACCCTGTGTCCTACCACCCAGCCCCTCCTCTCCCTCTCTCTCTCTTAATTTCTCTCTGTCATAGCCAATAACATGGAAAAAAAGGAAGGAAGGAAGGGAGAGAGAAAGAAAGAGGAAGGAAGGAAGGAAGGAAGGAAGGAAGGAAGGAAGGAAGGAAGGAAGGAAGAAAGAGATAGTGTTACTGATTTGACATTGGATGACAGTTATCACGAGAATTTAGGAGCGTAGTTTCTCACCTCTAGACATGTGCTTAAGACTTACATCCGGGGGTCGGGCGGTAGCGCAGCAGGTTAAGCGCAGGTGGCGCAAAGCACAAGGACCGGCATAAGGATCCCGGTTCGAGTCCCCGGCTCCCCACCTGCAGGGGAGTCACTTCCCAGGTGGTGAAGCAGGTCTGCAGGTGTCTCTCTTTCTCTCCCCTCTCTCTCTCTGTCTTCCCCTCCTCTCTCCATTTCTCTCTGTCCTGTCCAACAACGACAACATCAATAACAACAATAATGATTACAACAATAATTTAAAAAGACTTAGCACATCTGACACCAAAGTTCCAGATTTACCACACCAAAGAGGCCTCTCTCTCTCTATTTATCTCTCCCCATGCTCCCTTTGTTTCCTCTAGTAAGCACCACAGTTTTCATTCTAAAGTCAGTTTGGTTATTAATATTATTGTTATTGTTTCTGCAATCAGGATGATCACTGAGGCTTGTTGCCGGCACTATGAATCCACTGCTTCCAGTGTGGCCATTTCTTCCATCTTTTTTCTTGCTATTTTATTTAACAGAGCAGAATGGGAGGGGGAGATAGAGAGGGAGAGAAAAAGAGAGACAACTGCAGCCCTCCTTCACTGAGGATCATTATTATTTTGTAACTTTGATGGTTTCAGTTATGTTAATCTACACGTGAGTGAAACTGGCTGGCCACCACCATTCACTCTTATGTCACTTAGCACATCCCATCTGGTTTCATCCACTGTGTCTAGAGTGGCACAAGGACATTCTCAACTGCAGAGTATCACCCCGTGAAAACACATCCTGCCACTCGGTTCCATTCCTTGGCTATTTCAAACAGCGCTGCATATGCACCTTCTTCAAGTCAGTATCTGTAAGTCCTTTTTGGCATATGCCCAAAAGTGATAATAGGGCTGGAGCATAAGCTATTTTCATTTTTGACTTGTCTGAGGACTCCCCAGGGGCTGCCACAGTTTGCATTCCCACCTGAAGTGAACCCTTCTCCGCATTCTTGCCAACAATCCTTTTGATGCAGGCCATTCTTACAGATGTGATGTGGGCTCTCTTTGTGGTCCTGCTAGTAACCTCTGTTGGACATCTCCCTTGAGGCTGTGCACCACCTGTGAGTCTTCCTTGAAGAAGGGTCTATTCAGAGGTCTCTCTCTTTCTCTCTCTCTCTCCTCCCTCTGAGCTGCCTTTCTCTTCTTAGTCCTCTCCTTTCTCATCACTCTGTCTTTGGGAGTCTTTCTGACCAGGCTGTGCATTCCACAGGGCAAGGAGTGTCTTCTATTCCCAGCTGTAACCCCAGCACCCACAGCAGCCTTGGAATGTTTGTAGGATGAATGGCTGTTAGCCGCGCCCTAATCCAGGTTCCATTAGCAATTATCTTT